>NW_009730064.1:0-2867 GCF_000703405.1 Apaloderma vittatum | reverse complement strand
GAAAGAATAAAGTAATTTTTTTAAACTATCAAAAGCTATCAGCTAACACATATGTAACTTCATTCTTTCGAAAAAGAAAGGTTTTTTAAATGTTCTTTGAAGCACAACCAAAAATGCCCTCTGAATCACACAAGAAAGAAAACTCAGGAAAAACAAATGTAAAGGCAAAGAAAACTAAAGCTTTTATCAATAGCACTTTCCCCAAAAACTACTCAGTACATAGTATATTCTGTATAGCTATTTTGCTTGAATTAAATTGTAAGTACAGAAAACTATGTCTTGATTGCAGTTTGTGGTTTTCTACTTAAAATTCATTATGTTAAATAGAAAATGTTAGGGTTTTGTATTGATTTTTTGTTGAATTTCATCCAAGTTAAAAATTGCACCTTTATAAGACATTAAAAGTGGTGAAAGTAAAACACTGCAATGTTTTAACGACATGCTATAAGAAGAGCCAAGTACCATAAAAATCATGTGCACATTTTTCTAAACTGAACTAAATAATTCTATTCTGACAACTTAAACTGATTCATTTCTACAGTGAAAATCCCCACTTCTTAAATCATTCATCAGATTACAAACTTTGAATTGCTCTCACCCAAAACAAACAGTATTCAAACTTGTTATTATACATATAGAGCTAGAATTATAAGCAATTTTCTCTCAAGACACCAATTTATTACCTTCTTAGTTAGAAAGTGTGCAGTTAGAGGCTGTCCGTTTTCAGCCACATCCAGAGGACGTGGCTACCACATCATGGCACCATTTGTTTCATATTTTATAATAATTGACCAACTCATGATCTCTCTTATTAATCCAGAAGTGATAGTCTTTCAGAATTTCGTCATTGAGGTTTGTGTTTATTAGATGTAACTCAGGCAATCAGCACTCAGGTGTGAGAGATCAGTTTGGCTGTTTACCCTGATATACCTAAGGGTATATCAAAACTGCAGAACCTAATAATTCTTTCCAACTTCCTGATCTGGATGCACATAAAATCATGGAATCATTGAATCATAGAATGGTTTGGGTTGGAAGAGACCTTAAAGATCATCTAGTTCCAACCCTCCTGCCATGGGCAGGGACATCTCCCACTAGATCGGGTCACTGAAAGCCCCATCCAACCTGGCCCTGAACACTTCCAGGAAGGGGACATCCATAACTTCTCCGGGGAACCTGTTCTAGTGTTTCACCACTCTCTTAGACAAGAATTTCTTCTGAAATCTAATCTCTTTCAATTTGAAACTCATCCTGTCACTACAGTCCTTGATAAAGAGTCCTTCCCATACTTTACCTTGACTCTTAAACTAGATGAGCCCTGGAGTTCCTCTTTTCCTGCACTATTTTCTTGTCCAAAATGGGATGAAATTGTCTTAAGACAATAGTTGCTGTTGACAGGGCTAGGTACAAGTAAACCTAAATGTTGTGCTTAGGTGCTGAATAAATGGAAACTCAAAGGATTCTTTGTATGGAGTGGTTAGAGACCCAGTTGCTGAGAAGTACTTCAGTCACTCTGCGCAGATAAGATCAGATATAGCCTGAGATGAAGCAGATGTTCTACTAGAGTTTCTGAGGACATAACCAATATCCCTTAATGCTAATTAATAAATTATGAGGAAAGTGCATTCTTTCTGTATATATGGAGGATTTTGAGCAGAATACAGACAGTTTGACAGTCTTCTTTGGACCTGGCTATATCCTAGACAATATTTGTTTTTCTTGGAAGTAGTTTTCTTCCTATTTTGTCTGTCCTGAAAGTCTTGATATTGTTTAGTTTATACTCATATATTTTTATTTTTCTTTCTCTTTTTTAAGGTGTAAGAATGAATACTCGTTCACCAATGGAAAGCTATTTTAAAATATCAGTAGTAATGTCTTTTGACTAATTATTGTTTACTTTCTTCATAACATTTTCATTCCCTCTGTGGTGCTATAGATGGTGTAATTTGAACTACAAAAATAATGATAAAAGCAAGCTTTTAGACTTGCATTAAATAATATAAAGGTGCATGCAGGTAGACGTGGTCCATTTTGCTCTTTAAGAATGGAGTGACGTTTATTTGGCTGTACATATTAGAATAAAGGGACAGGATAAATCATGATTGTCACTGCATAAGGCAAACTTAAGTGGTGAATATATCTTACTGGCTATCCTTCCAATGGTGGGTTAGACAAACAAGGGGAAATCTTTTGTCACAAAACTTCCTATGTATTGACTTTACATTCAGCATTACATTTTGAACTGTAGACACGAAGACCATAGTGGAAGAAGTGTTTACCAACAAACTGTGGAGGTCACGCCAGATCAGATGAATATTTGTTGAAGGAAGATGCAGCCCATGGAGAGCCTGTGTTGGAACAGGTTTTCCTGGCACAAACTAAGGCCCTCGATGAGAAATCTGTTCTGAAGCAGGCTTATTCTGAACAGTTGCAGCCCATGCGGAGGATCTGCAGTGGAGTCAGGGAAAAGTGTGAAGCGGAAGGAGCATCAGAGAGAAGCTGCTATGAACTCACTGAAATCCCCATTTACCATTCCCCTGCACTGCTCAAGGATTGGGGAAGGAGGTAGGGGTGTTAGGAATGAAGGAATTAAGTTGAGCCTGGGAAGAAGGAGGGTGGAAGGAAGGAGTTTTAGTTTTTATCTTTGCTTCCCACCACCCTACTGTAATTTTAAGTGACCTCTCTGTCATTATCTCAAACCACAAGCTTCTTTGTCCTAATTTTTCCCATGCCTTGTCAGGGAGAGTGAGTGAGAGACTAGCTTTGTGTGAATCTGGCAGCTGATTCAGATCAACCCACCATATTTCTTAAGGATGTAAGCAAATAAACACTATAAGTACACCTATGCTGCTAAAAAAAAAAAAAAA
>NW_009730063.1:46046-63698 GCF_000703405.1 Apaloderma vittatum | reverse complement strand
GGAGACTCCCAACGCCCTCACCGCCATCCGCTGCACCCCCCACCGCCCCGGGATGCTCCTCGGCCCGGCGGCACCACGCAAACGGCCACAGAAGCGTTGCCGCTGACCCCAGTGGGGACACTATTTACATTTCTCGCTCCCTCTGTTATTTTTCTTTTTTTTTTTCTATCGCTTGTAATAAATTATGTAATGTGGAGGGAACAGCCTGCTTTAAAAGCACTTTTTGTTTCTGTGAGGTAATTTTCAAATTCCTATATTGCCTTCTGTTAAGATTAAACAAACCCTAACCAAACATAGGACTTAGTGGTTTTTAAAGGAGAAATCAATTCTATGTTAAATCAATATTTGTGGCTGGTTACAATATTGCATTTGCTCCTCTATCGAGCAACATCCTCGCAGTTTGGAGAGCTTCATTTCAGTTTTAAAGGACCTTTGGAAACTCAATCAATGAATAAAGAAAAATCCAAATAGAAACCAAACGGGTTTATGTTTTAAACAGAGCTGCAGAAAGTTGAGTGTTAACAACCCGAGTCAATAACGAATACCAAAGATAGTATTTAACCTTAGGATGACTTTAGCATTCCTTTAAAAATACTTAAGACTGCTGTAAAACAAGAAGAACATTCCATTACTTTGATTTTTCTCTGCTCTGCAGCTCCAGTCCAAGCTGAGTTTGGGTCTGATTCCACATAGAATCATAGAATCGTTTAGGCTGGAAAAGTCTTCTAAAATCATTGAGTCCAATCACTATCCTAGCAATGACGTCAAACCACTAAACCACATCCCTAAGCACCACATCTACATATCCCTTAAATACCTCCAGGAATGGCCGCTCTACCACTTCCCTGGGCAGCCTGTTCCAACGCTTGACAACCCTTTCGGTGAAGAAATTCTTCCTAATATTCAGTCCAAATGTCCCCTGGTGTAACTTCAGGCCACTTGCTCTCGTCCTGGGAGAAGAGACTGACACCCACTTTGCTACAACGTCCCTTTAGGCAGTCATAGACAATGGTAAGGTCTCCCCTCAGCCTACTTTTCTCAAGGCTAAGCAGCTCCAGTTCTCTCAACTGCTACTTGTAAGACTTGTTCTCTAGCTCTATTTACCAGCTTGGTTGCCCTTTTCTGGACCCACTCCAGCACCTCAATGTATTTCTTATACTGTGGAGCCCAAAACTGAACACTCATAACTGTGTGCTCACCAGTGCTGAGTGCAGGGGTGAGATCACTTCCCTACTCTTGCTAGACACATTATTTCTGATGCAGGCCAGGATTCTGTTGGCATCCAGGATCCTTTTCCACCAGGCAGCTTTCCAGCCACTCTTCCCTCAGCCTGTAGTGTTACCTGGCACTGTTGTGATCCAAAGGCGGGACCCAGTGCTTGGCCTTGTTGAAGGTCCTGCAATTGGCCTTGGCCCATCAATCCAGCCTGTCCAGATCCTTCTCTAGAGCCTTGCTACCTTAAGAAGATCAACATTCCTGCCCAACTCTGTGTTGTCTTCATACTGAGGTTGTACTCAATTCCCTTGCACAGATCATTGTTAGACATATTAAACAGAACTGACCCTGGTCCTGAGCTCTGGGGAACACCACTTGTGACCAGCTGCCAACTGGATTTAATTCCATTCACCACCACTCTCTGGGCCCAGCCATCCAGCCAGTTTTTTATCCAGTGAAGAGTACACTTGTCCAGGAGAGTGCTGTTGGAAGCAGTGTCAAAGTCTTCACTAAAATCAAGGTAGACAATATCCACAGCGTTTCCCTCACCCACTAAGTAGGTCACCTTGTCACAGAAGGTGATCAGGTTGGTCAAGCAGGACTGACTTTTTATAAACCTTTGCTAGCTGGGCCCATTTTCCTCGTTGTCCTGTTTACGCTGTGTGATGCCACTCAGGATGGTCAGCTCCATAACCTTTCCTGGCACCAAGGTCAGACTGACAGGATCCTTTTAGTCTTTCCTGTAGATGGCTGTCACATTTGCCATCTTCTAGTCATCTGAGACTTACCTGGTTAGCCAGGACTGCTGGAAAATGGTGGAAAGTGGCTTAGTGAGCACTTATCTGACTAGAAGTACCGACAGAGCAATTCAAGCTCAGCTACACTGGCCCACTGCACTTATGATTGGGGCCAGGGAGGCAAAGACGTGAGAAAAAGAGAAAGATGTGCTGGCATAATCTATTATTGGATGAAATTGCAAAATGGATTTTGTGACCACGTAACTTAATCTGTTTAAATAGAAATCTTTCTCATAAAATATTTAAGACTGCCTACTTTTCCCTGCCATCCTCATCCTAACAGAAACATACTGTAGATCTCGTAGAAACAACAACAAAATCCCTCAGAAAAGTGTCTCATAGTCTCATCATAGTTTAAAATCTAATCTTTAGAATCTACAGCTTCAAACATAGCTCAATGCAACATTGTGAATCTTACATTAAAACACATAACTGACAAATTCATCCCTCAGAGAGAAGAAACACTAAAGGATGCCGGGAGTGATTTGTTTCACACCTGGTCAGAGAAGCATTTTTAATGGTACAGGGGACTATTACCACTTTGGATATGGATGGAGAAAAACAAAAATGGCTATCAGGTAGCATGCAAACAGTCCTAGTGTGGCTCTGAAATCTAAAATTATCATGCCTTTCCTACTTCCAGAAAAATGCTGTATCTTCCATATTTCTGGATCTCAGGCCTGGTCACCCTGCTCAAGGATATATTGCTGTGAGACTCACCTTATCTCCTATTCTCTCTGAGTAGTCAGTGTGGCTTCCAGCCACAAAGAGGGGCAACTCCTCAGCATGAAATTTCTTCTGTTTGACTGGAAGCAAAAAACTTTTCATGCGTGATTCGTTCCATAGCAAGAGTGTAGGCTAAACTATTTGATGTAATGGGATAGTTTCTTGACTTGGGCAGTGAGTGACAGAAGATGTGTTGGTGTTTTCATACCTCTCTCAATTAAGAGAAAAAGCAAATTCTCAAGCACACGGAGGACTGGAACCTCAATCATTACAAACACTTACATGTGGCCACAAATCCCAGCCTTGCAGATATATTTGCCAAGTTAGTTTGGCAGGCTGTCAGCATTGTCCTGCAGAATGTAGATGAGGGATGGGGAACAGATGGATTATAAAATATTTTAAAGATTACTAAACCTGAACAAAATTTGATAGGACTACAAAAAAATATGCCTTTTGCACATGACCATCCAGATGGTTCTCCAAGCTTCACAGACCTCTTGAAGATAGTGAGGGTCTTAAAAAGGAGAAAAATATTATTACAAGCACACAAACAAACAAACAAACTGACAGGCAAATGAAAAAGGCACAAGAGTTTTGTAATGAAAATGCTGGCCAGCACAAGCAGAGGTCAGTATCTGCTCCTACTGTAATAACATCTTGTTTTACTGTTTGCACTAAACAGCACTTGAAACATTTTTTGCTATTAGACAGAGCCAATATAATCCTTCCAAATTGACTTTCACATTTCAGAGCTATTTACACCCACTCTGCTGAACTGTAACTTAGACACAGAAGTGATGAGGATGATGTAAGCTAAAGGTGTTATCTGCGGCCTATTTTAACTTGTACCTTGTTCCTACTTCTTGGCATTCCCACTGTGATTGGTTTGGTGGGTGGATGTAGGCCTAATGGAGTTTGTACAGAAGGGACTGGAGGGAATATAATATAGTATATGCTATACAGTTTCACACATATCCCCACGAGGGAGTGTCACAGCCAATCTGATCTTTAAACTGAAATCTGCTCAGTAGGATGGAGTTGACTTATACTATAGTCTTTTGTTCAAATGATTCAGAAGGAAAACATAATTTTCCTGGTATTTAAGTGGCTGGTTATGATTTTAAACTACCCAGTGACAAAAGAAAATAGATACAATGGTCTCTGCTTGAACTGCTATGGTCCAAGTATAAGTCTTTTGCATCACAGTGAGTTGCAAAATATTTGGGAAGTTGTTAAATTTGACATGTGAATGTCGTGTCTTTGAAATCAAGATCTCAGTAGATATTAATTTCTAGGTGGGCTTTGGAAGAATGCTTCCAGATGAAGTGAAGCTGGCTTCGGTTTGAAGACAGACACCTGGACTGTCAGATACAGTGTCTGGATGACACTCAGAGGTGTTGCCTGGACTCAGGTTTGGTTGACTGCCTGTGATCCAGATGCTGAACTCAGGCAGAAATTATGGAGCATTATATCTAGCAGAGATGAAATGCTAGGCTGGGTCTTGCCTTCAAATTGGTTGCCCTTTGACTTCCATCATGTTCCAGAGTCTTTCTCTAGCTTCCCATATGTAGTGAGTACAAGGGCAATTCATGTGGAAATTTGCAGGCAAAGGCCGTGGGGGAGACCTGCCCGTGATGGTCTTTGGGGTTTGCCCTGGAGAAGTTCATGGAGGCAGGAAAGAGCAGTCAATGAGTGAGAGCATTTACAACAGACAATTGGTTTAGCCTGCTTTTAGAGAGGAGGCTTGACACTGAAGGACAGTCTAAGAAATTTCTGCCCCTGAAGTAGAGATGACTGCTCTTGGCACACTGGGCAGATTATTTTAAACCTCATGCCAGGCCAGTGCTGAGCCAAAGAGGGTCTGATGTGGTAACTGCCTGTTGAAAATTGCTTCCAGAATGCTTTTCTCTTTGCCCACATTGTATTCAACCCTAGGAGTTACAAGCCAAGGAAGTGGCTCTTCCTCCTCCCTTTGAATGCTCATTAATTTCAGCTTTGGAACAAATGCTACTGAGCTAGTGAGACACATCTGTGAGGGGTTGTGTCTTTGTCCAAAACAACCTTGACTGTTTGAGCAACCTGAAATGCATGCAGTTTTGGCCAAGGAGAAGTGAAAACTGTTTATTGTACCCACCAATCTTTCCAACGTTTTCAGGAGAGCTAATGTAGAGGCAGTAACACACTTTTGCCTTGGGCTTGGTTCACTGGTTTTGATGTCCAAGAGTGTGCAATGTTTGCAGAATCTGTCTTTTCCTTATCTTTAAGAGGGGAAACTAGCTGCAAAAAATCAGCAAAGCCCATTTAGCTATAAAATGGATGCAGATATTGTCCTTTTTAATAGGAGTTGTATTTAGGATACACAGCTATTTTCTTTAATACCACATTTGTCCTTGTTCCCATGATCTATGTTTATGATTACACGCAACTTGGAGGTAAAATTGGGAATTCCCAGGTTCAAAGTTCTCCCTGCAAAGCCTGGTACCTTGTTTTAGCCATCTTACAAGCAAAAGAAAAAACATCCAGAGAGAGGGGGAAAAAGAAGGCAGGATACTCATTGGATCAAGTTTACCCCTTGAAGAATACTGCTGACTTCAGAAGTACTGCAAAAGGCATGAATTTAGTTTATTATATCTTGAGCCAGCTGATACACTACATTATTTTGTCATAGTTCAGTGCATGCACATTTAATCAAAACACTATACAGGTCAAAGAGGCAATTTCCCCCACAGTACTTCAACTGCAGACACTTATTTTGAAAATCCTTGGGCTAGTTGCCTGAAAGTGCCATTATCAGTAGCCCTTAGAATTTATTTCCCCCTTTTCTTGTGGGCAAGTCAGCCAATTGCTCAAAGTTGCTGGGTAAAAGTTCTCTAGTTTTTCAAAATTACTACAGTGAAATTACTGTGAGATTTGTCTTTGAAGACTCATTTTCCTCTGCAGCTCCATAATTCCTTTTTTTAAAAAAATCAGATTTGTACAAATTCTAGTTTGGCTGCAGCAAGGGAAACAGGGTAACAAGCACTGTCTGTCTCTCCATCAAACCCCTTATATGGCCATGGCTTTTCTAGGAGAAACAGGCACAGTTCTTTCCTATGGAATTTAAGTAGATGTACATGGAATATTTTTGAGAATGTTATGAGTTTTCACAGCATCACAACAGAATGTGGTCCGTTGTAAAAGGTCACTACAACAACATAAAATTAATATTTAAGTTACTAAAATGAAAGGCAAGTAACATCTTGCCTTACCTAGATTTAATCGTCTTCCTTATGAACCACTCAATGGAGAAAATTCTTTAAGCTATACAAGGTAGCAGCTGTGTTTAGTGACTTACAACACAGACACAGTTTATGTCCTATGATGAATGGCCAATGTTGATAGCATGAACTTATGTCAAAATAGCTGTGTAAAAGGCACAAGCCACATTCAGAATTGAAACATTCTACCAATGTTATAGAATTTTACAGTATTTAATTTAAAAAAGTCATATATTTTATGCAAATGGAGTGTTTTGGCTAAACTGCTTCTTCTCCATTAAATTACTGCCCAGATACAAGAGTTTCAGAGGTAGTAGTGTTTTTTACAGCAGAGATGACCACTTCTAGATGTGCCTCTCCACTGCCCACCCCTGAAGAACACAGGGGCTCAAGCCTTGCCTTTACAGGGAGTTCACCTTAGATGTGGGCAGTTGCATAATGGACCTGCTTTGAGAACACAATTTCTTGTGCAATTCTTGGCTGTCACTACGATACTACAGTACCTAGTGCAGCTAAGCGTTAATGCTGTCATGTTGTCCACAGAAAACTGCACCACTCTCACTGTAAAATAAGAGATTCAATCTGGACATGTAACTGTAGCAAGTGACACTTTTTCTGAAAAGCATGTGAAGAATAAATTGATAAATTGTAATTGAAGGGTTTTTTGTAAGCAAAAAATGATCAAGTATTGTTTTTACAAGTTTTTTATTTACTTGCAATGTCCAAATCAATCTAGTGCTGTCCTAGAAAACATTAATAGATCACTGAAGACAAAGGTAGTAACTCGCTAAGAACGAAAACTAACAGTGCATGATGGGTTAATCAGAAATGTACCTATATGTCAACAAGCAGACAACTTCAATAGCCTTCTGACATATCACACAGACCTCTTTTTATTTCACTCCAATACCTAAAGTCCCAATCATGACTCACCTCTCCAGTTTGGAAACATTTTAGTTCTCAGTAGCTGTATTTCACCAGAAAATAAAAAGCAAAGGGTATTGACATATGCCTTGGAAGGAGAAACAATTACATTTCATTCTAAGAACTTCCTTCAGGTTTTGATAGATAAATAAAGAAGAAAAAGCAAAGTAATTTCACTCATAAGTCAGTCAATGGTTATCATTGTGTCTCAACAAGTAAGGGTGGTTATGGTCAGCACTCTTCTTGCCTAGAAATTATTAGGCAACATGTTTATTAGGCAACTGAATTTTTCCTTTCCTTTCCTGGGTGAATTTTAGAATTTATTGTATGCAGAAGATTAGTAGCAGTAATGTTAATGTGAGATAATGTAATACAGAGTAGTTTACAATAGATAGCAAAATAATTCACATATATATAATCTACGGTAGAAGTTTTTACAGTCAGAATAAAGATTTTTATTTTTTTTTTCCTTTTCACAGAATCACAGAATTATTGAGGCTGGAAAAGACCTTTGAGATCATCAGGTCCAGCCTATGTCTCAGCACCATCATATCGGCCAGATCACGGCACTAATTGCCACATCCAGCCTCTCCTTAAACACCTCCAGGGACTGGGACTCCACCACTTCTCTTTTGTTTGATTTGAAAAATATACTTGTACTGTTTTACCATTTTAGTCTTGTGTCATAAAGTAGCCTGGTAAAGCTACAGCTCTAAAGCCAGTTATTATGATTATTATTTCTGGAAGGCTACTGGGTTTTGGCATCACTGCTTATGAATAGGGACAGTAATCACTGTAATGAAAATTTGTCAATAAGATTGTAGAGTGGATCTATACCACATGCTGCTTATTATAAACTTGGCTGGTTATATTTTCTTCTAGATGTCACTCCCCAGGAAAATGTTCATAAACATGCCAGCTTCTCCAGAGTATGTAACCTTCTGCAGAGTATGTAACCTTGTCTTTGTTGTATTAGGACCCCAAAGAAAGCACTTATTTAATTTAAAGAGTTTACATCTGAAACCAAGCACGCAGGATTCCTCCCAGAGCGTCAAACACAGAGTGCAGCTCATCATTATACTCATGGTTGCTACATCCTGAGCTAGAGTGTCCTGCTCACTGGTAGGCGCACAGCTGGTTGCCATTCTCCTGCAACATAAATTTTAAGTAAAACCAGAAGGTAAGAGCTAATCAGATTAAGACATAGGCATGACAGCTGAAGTACCCCGGTGTTGAAGACTGCAAAGACCAGTATTAGAATGCACCCAGTGTATGCCTTTAAATGGAAGAAGAAGGGAGAAAACTGAATGTTTCTCCTTCATTGCAACTTCATTCTCCTTTTCCTGAGGAAGCAAGTAAAAAAGCAGAAAAAGGATCATATCAGAGGAAGTCTGAATCCAAAAGTTGAAGTAGTTACTTCTACTGTATATTTAAATTGTAATTTGAAAATTTGATTAAGTAAATTTTGATGAAGAAAATATTTGCATTACTTAAAAAAAATTAAATCAGCTAGTTCCAGCTGAGATACTACTTCATCACAAACATGGAAAGACTTTGAGCCGCTATTGGTGAAGGTGTTTAACTGTGCTGTGAGGCTGGTTAAGCACTCATTAGAAGGCAGCCAGAAGGGCAAGAGGAGATCTACAGCAGTTCCAGCAGAAAACGAGTTTGGGCTTGAACTTACTTGAAAACCTAAAAGGCTGATAAGAACGGTGTTGTTTCTGAAGCTTGAAGATATCCTTGTGATCAGAATCACAAGGCACAGCAAGCAAGTCATATTTAATCCTTTAGTACCAGTAATGGCCTGGACAGTCCATGCAGCCTTCTTCCTTTCCTTCTATTTCCCCATGAAAATAGGAAAATTGACAGGAATTACAGTTCCTCTCCGTTTTGTTTTTTTTTCCTTTTTTTCTTTTTTTCTTTTTTTTTCCATGGTGCATACAAGAGCAGCAAAAAGGAATGCAGAAGAATATCAGCACTTAATCCCCATCCCCAGTCAGACCAAAGTTTAATAAAAAATGTATTGCAGCAGAATGAAATTCAAATGTTAAACAGCCTTAGCATCTAGCCAGTCTCTGGAAGAAGGAAGAATGAGGAGGTGTAGAAAGCTACCCTATTGCACTCAGCACTAGCATTAGCTGAAGTAAGCAGCAGTTATCAGTAACATCATTTGTGCTGTCATTTTTCAAAATCAAACAGAATTAATTTTTTAAAAGTGTTTTAACAGTTTCATTCTACTATCAGTTTCATATGTTAGAGATGTAACATAATAAAAATTGGAAAGTTAATCACAATGTGCAGTGAAACAGGTCTCCGCAGTGATGTCTGAGATGAAATGCCTGTGGTTCAGTCCACTTGTGGATATCTAAATTTTCATACAATAATTTTTGGTGACAAGTCTCACGGGGCAAGATGGAGCAAGACTTTCTGAATAAAAGCACCAAGTCCTTTCCCCAGAGCAAAATCTTTCACCTTAACATTTACAACTATCATGAGTGGCAGAAGGTTTAAAATAGGAGGAGGCAGGCTGTCCTTATTCTGTTATTAAATATTAGGACAGGAGTTACGCAGGTGTAGTGCCCAGTCTTCAGGCAGGAGAGCATCACGTAGTTTAATCAAGTGCCAAATGAAGACCAAGACCTGGGCTATCTGCCTGCACTGAACCAGAATCCCAAGTCTCCTTACATTCGTCTCTTTCTACTAGTCAGTCTCACCCTGGTAACCTATTTTGCACTATTTCTACCAACACATACTGGCTATCTCTCAATCACTGTGTTGGTGAAGAGGAAGCATTGTAAAATCATGTATGTGTACATGTGTATTTCAGCTTACTATGTGTGGTGATTATTACAGATGTTCATGCTTCAGTTGTCCATAGGTGTGACATCCTGCAAATTGGAATACATCTCTTAAAGATGAATAGTTTGTATCTGGAGCTGGATCCAGTTAGTCTTTTCCACTTATCACCATTTGGATGAAGGCTTATGACTGCAAGGCTTGGCAGACAGGCAGTCAGACCACATTAATTCAAATGGGTTCAATGTAAGTTTGGCTGAACTGCATGGCTATCTGTATGCCAGCAGACACAGACTCTGGTGAATGTGCTACACTGCCCAGCTTTGAAGTCTTAGGTTTTTAGTGCAAAACTGCTGTAACTGTAAATAGTACAAGTCAGAAGCTGAATCTAAGGGAGGTGTCTGAAAAAGAAGCAATCAAGGCGAATGTTTTTCCACCTGGAATGGCAGCTGAATTTAGACCTTCTAGGTTGTATCTTACTATAACTTGTTTGGCTGGGAAGTCAAGGCATCACATTCAAGTAGCTGCTTCACATTGCTGTATCTGGATTTTGACAGCTGCATAATTCAGAAGTTTAACATTAGTTTAAACCTCCGCGTCCCCTTTTCATACTTAGTACAGCTGCTTTGCAGTTCAATGAAGTTCCTTTGCAGAGCCATGCAGTCAGAAGTTGTTTGCAAACAGTATTCACTATACATGAGGGCTGGTAAATCACCCAACAGTATTTCCTCCAGGAATGTTGTGTCAAATCTGGGCTCTCTGAGATAGTGATTTATCAAAAGTGCCCCACCCCTTAAAAATCTGAGACAGGTCAGTTAAAATGGGCCACTTCAGTGAAAGCTGGTCAGAGCACATATCTGCATTCATGTTTTGCTGCTTGCTGCTTTGAGGTGGGGATGGGGGTAGTTTCCAGAGCAGGATGATAGTATGGAAAGTGGTAGCACTTGCTTTCCTTATGCATTTTGATACAATATTTTAAGTGGAGATACATGTATTATTGGGAAGCAAAATTGAACTGGTCATTGTGAACGAACCCTTGAGAAACTTTTAGTCCTTCTTTCTACTTACAAGCTATTAATGAACGTACTCTGTGCTGGTTTGACATCCTTCTCTTCCTAGTGCCGCAGCATTGCCACTGGCTTTAGAAAATCACTTTGAGAACACATTCCAGCTTTGGGCGTTCGTGAGCACTGGTGTTGCCCATCTCATGTTCTTCTTCTGTGTGGGCAGTTGATTGCCCATGTTGCTTAAATAGGCTCTGCTTCAGAGTTAGAGGAGGCTTTGTTTAACAGCAGCAGAGAGATGGCAGCAGCAGGCGGGCTGTTGTAAATGGATATGCTCTTTCTTCAGGTGTTGCAGTGCCTAATGTTGTCCTTTGCCAAATTGTCATGCAAAAGCTCGACTAACGCAGATGTTCACAAGAGCTAGTAAAGACTTGTGTAAAAGCTGCAGTTTAAAGTGTGACACTCTGTAAAAAATGTTTTTTGCAGCATTAACCAGCTCTATGCTTCATATGACTTCTTCTTTATATGTCATCTTTCTTTTTTTGCTATATAAAATGTGCTTTAAATATTAAGCTCTAGTATGAGCGAAGCTAAAAGAACAATGGAGTTAATCCTGTTTAATTATTTTTTATAGGTATATTATCTATAAATACATGACACCTTAATCCGTGTGTTGTTGAACAACCTGTTAATGATTTCCCTTAATCAAAACTAAATCTTTGCACATGAGTAAACAGCTGTTTTTTCTTAATTTAGTCTCTTCTCCTGTTTGCAAGGCCTTGCGGGTTGCACTACAAAAAGTTTAAGAATTATCAGAATGGTAGCAAGGACAACCATTACCACTGGTATAAAATTGCATAAACTTTCTCTGAACATTCTTATTAAAGAGATTTTATTAGCAATTTATGAGTAAAAGTAAATAATAAATGGGAACAAAACCTTCTCTTACTCTTGGTTATGCAAATGTTGGTTTTGTTCTTCCGTAATATATTTCAGGTACACAGTATGTTTGCCCAAGCACTCCATCCTTTTCTGTGGGTATTGCTGAAGGCTATTAATGGTTGTCTCAGTCAGCTAACATTGTGCCATAATGAGGGCAGATCAGTACAGAGAAGAAGTAAATTCAGCAGCTCTATCTGCAACAGCCTGTCCTTTAATGTATGCCTTTCACCTCAACACTGAGCCTCTGTGGCAGGAAAACAATAATCTGAATCTTTGTGTTTGGGCTGCTCATGTCAAGGCTTTGGTATCTACCGGCACTCCGCAGCCTTTATCAATCACAGGATCACCTAGAACTTTAAAAAAAATCACCCGAGATCATCTAATGATTTTGAAAATAATCCACATACCATTTTTCCAATGCTCATATTGCAGTGCTAATTTTCAACCGGATATAAGCTTGCACTATTTCAATGCTTGTTAATTTCCATCATCCCCAATTTAATTCCTTTCCCATTCACAGGGAGGTTTGTGTGTTTTCATAATGTTCTGCAGTTGTAGCATTTCATAATTTATAGCCCACTGGTGATTCACTGCACACAGATTGATAAATCGCCAGACAGGGACAATACAGGGGACATTCAGTCTTGTTTTTTTGTAATCTCGTGAATATATTACTTCGGCTTTCAGAAGTATGTGGCCATCAGAATTAATTATTAAAAAAAGTAATAGCCTCTATTTTCTCTGTAGATTTCTGAATACAGAATACAGAGGTATTTGACTTGTTTTTCCTGAACAAATTCAACTGCTTTCTGCTATGAACATTAACTGATAAATTGAAGCAATTTCTCTTGTTTGAAAGAAAGCACGGAGCAAATAGGAAAATCAGTGGTGTCTAATATAGCAGGAAAAACTAATCTAGCAGCATAGTTACAGTCCCTGATGTCAGATGAGATCATTGTTGATATGAAGACAATGAGGCATATTTAACGATGTCGATCTACTTTCATTTTGTTGTGAGAAGGTTATGTACAGTGTGGAAGCTTATTCACTTTGCATAATACAAATAGAACAGGCTATAATCAGGAAAAAATGTAACAAAAACTAACCTGTGCAAAGCATGTAATTCTCATGCTGCAGGTATACAGTGACTTGAGCAAACACACGAGCTTAATACACTGGCTGCAGTTATTGATCAGGGTAGTGATCAGGGTGATTTATTATTAAAAAGAACTGCTCAATAAAACTGACTTCTTGTTCTCTCTCCTCCTTGCCTAGTTGCCTTTCAGAAGCGCTTTGCACAATGACAGCAGTGCATGGGCTGGCTGTATGTGATCCCAGGTACCTGCTGGCTTCTAACCCAGCAAACAGTGATCCCCTTGTTGGCTTCATGGGTCAGAGAATGAGCTTTTTTTTTTGGCGAGGCAGGTGGCCTCGCAGGGCCAGGGATTTTACCTGGCTTTTTGACAGTTGTGTTGATATACATTGCTGTAATTCAACAAACACAAGGAGATAGCACTAAAACAGTGTTGCAAGTGGCAGAATAGAAATAAAATTAGATGTTTTTCTTGTCTTGGGATGGGTTATTTTTGTATTGTTTTGTCTTTTAAATAGAAACGAAAAAAAGTGAGCAGATGTTGTCCAGATAACTTAGACTTTCCTGTAGCTGGTTAGAAATGGTGAAGTGACTGTTGTGAGCCGTATGTTAATGTACTTGACCCAAAGCAGCACTATAAATGGCCATTTCAATCCATGCCTATTATTTAGTCCCAACGGCATTTGTACTTTCAGATAATATACAGAAAAAAAATCTGCAGGTCTTGCATGGGTTCAGTGGGGGAGGTAGGGCCTTTTTCCCAGTTTTCTGGTGATCCAGAAGTTGAACAAATACTTCACTTGAGTCTTCATACTGTGATTTCTTGGATTGTTTACTGGAAACATAGGCTTATAGAAGTAAAGCAGAGATCTGCAATCTACATATCTGATATTGAAAAAAGGCAAATGTCTCATTTTAAAATGTCCTGTCTGAAATGCTTTTACTTACAGCTACTGCTGCTTGTCTCCTTCAATACTTTCTGTGGAAGAATGACCCTCACATCTTATTCCTTTGCTACTCTTTTTTCTCTTGCTCAAATCTGTAACAAGTCTGTTATTTGTCTGCAGGCCAATGGACCGAGTTAAAGAGAACTTTCGCAAAACATTTGACAGGTACCATCTGACATACTTTTCGGTGAGAGCAGGTATATGTTTGCTCTCTAGCTGGGCATTCTTTGCAGAGCAAATATATTCTGCCAGATTAGCAAAGAAAAGCAAGGTGGTCTCATCTGATCACCTGCTCCCTTTAACCAGCAGCCTAGACTTCGTCAGTTACAAGCTTTAACAGAAAGAAACACTTCCGGATAATGTAGTAAATTTTGGCTGCATTTTGGATATGGCTATCTAGCAGACTTCTAATTACTTTGTTTTAAGAAAACTAAGGTTTTTTTTCCAGCCCGTTTACTGAATCTACACAATTTATACTTTAATTGAAAGGTCTCCCTGGTTAAACAGTTACAAAGTTATAACTATGCTAGGTTTAGGCAAGCCAGGTATAAAGCACAATTGTAGCCGCAGGAGTAGGATTGGATAGAAACATTTAGGCTAGCAGCTTTAATTTGTTTATCTATGAAAAGGCAGACGCGTAATGACTGTTACTGACACCTCTAATTATGTTTGTCTTAAATACCTATGGATTCTTTCATGCTGTTGAAGCCATTTAGAAAAGATCTTAGCAGTTGCCTGATAATGAATCAGATAGCAGATGTTTACTTAGGTCATTTTGTTATGTTTTGAAAGACTAAATTCAAGGAGGGAGAGATTTCAAAAAAAAAAAAAAAAGAGGCAATTTATATTTAGAATCATAGAATCATAGAACAATTTCAGTTGAATGAGGCCTGAAAGATCATTGAGTACAACCTCTGTCCCAGCTCTGTCAATGCCACTAAACCATGCCCCGCCAGTGCAACATCCACCCGTCTCTTAAACACCTCCAGGGATGGTGACTCAACCACCTCCCTGGGCAGCCTGTTCCAATGTCTGACAACCCTCTCAGTAAAGAAATTCTTCCGAATGTCCAAGCTGAACCTCCCCTGGTGCAACTTAAGGCTATTTCCCCTTGTCCTATCAGTCACCACTAGGGAGAATAAACCAACCCCCACCTCGTTACAACCTCTCTTCAGGTAATTGTATTTAGTGGAAAGCTTACAAATATATGGGCAATTTCCTGTTAATAGCCATCCATTCCTAGAGGATTAAAGGCATAGTACAGTAGCTTTTGAGCTAAAACCAAAAAATGAAGCAGAACATTGATGCATGACCTCACTTTCACTTTTTAAAATCATATTCTCACCAATCTACTGATGCTGCACACTTAGCATAGTCAAAATTTTTTTTGATGACAAAAAATAAAGAATCTCTTAGAAAATTCAGGACTGAGGTGGAGCTCTAGTATCTCTTCTCTCGATATTGTGTGAGTTATCCATGAAGGAGTAGACTTAACGTTAAGTGAAGGGGGAATAAGAGCAGGTTTTTTAGGTAGAAATGTGTTCAAAAGGAAAAAAAAAATCAACAGATATGCTCACAGGTAACTCCACTGGGTAAGACTTTTCTGGAAGAAAAGAGGTTGAAGAGAAAGGAACATTCTGAAAGTTCTCTCCGTCATAATGGATTAACTTCTTATGTGTGTATACATTTCCTAAGTCTCATTTCCTGTATTTCCTAAGGCTCATTTATAAGCTAGTTAAGTGAGACATTCAAGGTGACTCAATTCAGCTGATTTGAAAACACTCTCTTAAGCCACAACTGAAAATCAGGATGTATAATCCCTAAGATTGATATAATAATTTGTCATCTTTAAAATATGTATTTCAATAATTTATTTATTATTTAATTTATAAATAAACACTTTGTTCAAATAATACTTTTAAAAACATAACTGCATATAATTTGTATGCAGTTTGATGCTTTTAAAGTAAGAAAAATATTTTGCTTTAAAAGTTGTTCACCTTACTGTGAAAGAAAATTGCACGTATGAACCAAACAATTCCAGTCATCACATCCTTCAGGATTTTAGATTGGAAAATATCCTCTCCTGTCATCTCAATCATATGGCATAGGAGTTAAATCGTCCCTCAGCTTCTAATAAGTTCTCAATTTTAAGTGACTCGGTTGTTGAGACGAACTTTAAAATCAACTAAACCCAAGAAAATATCTGCTTTGAACTTGCAGAACTTGTGCTGATGCCTCAAAAATCATAGGGTTTAGTACTTAAACAAGCTGTGGCTGTAGGTTGGTTGTAAGAAGTTTCCATGAGTCCAGTAAGATTGAATTTTCCAAGTCTTCTTTGATAATGTTTTTTTATTAGGTTTAATAAGAGTTAGGTGGTTTAGGTCTCATAATAGGAGATCAATATTTTTAATTTAAATTATGAATAGAGTGCAGAAAATGACTTTTTTAAAGCTGGCAAGAAACTGTTACTGGAATGTCTTAGGAAATACTCAGTGGTTTGTCTGAAACATGACATTAAAAATCTCTGAAAAAAGAGTTTCTGTATTCAAGCCAAAATGAGGAGGTAATGGAAATCCTATTCTAGTTACAATGTCATATCCATCGGTATTGGTTGTGGGATGCTCAAACCAAAAGACTTTCAGGCCTTTGGAGGATGTAAACCTAAATGGGGGCACTGAGTAAATAACAAACTGGAGAGGCTATACAGGCAGGAGAATGAAGCATTGGCTTCACAGGGATATAGACATAAGAAATTAAAGGTATAAAAGTTATTCTCCACATGAGTCTGAGGAAAGGGCAAGAAGGTAAAAAGTGGAAGGAGGAGGAGCTCCATGCACCTGACTCTCAAATCCTGGCAGGCTGAAAGGATTCGTCCTGGGGTGGCATTTTTCTCAAACAGCTGATCTTTTGTCCTACGCAAGGTCTGTGTATTTCTACTAATGACTTACCATGTCTTGCAGGTGGCAATTCCTGGCTTTTGTTTAGGTTTTGCTTTCTTATGCACAAAAGGAGGACTTTTTTTTTAAGATATGATTTTTTGGGCCACACCTCACTGCCTGGCTCTGTGCTGTCTGTGAGTGCCAGAATCGTTTAGAGCCTGAGTTGTCCCTTCCTTAGGCCTGTGGTAACATGCAGAGTCATCATCTCCTGGAAAAGAATAAATCACTTACTGTGTCTTGGGAGATGGGAAAGGGGAAGGAGGATTCTTGAAGTCACTCTGTCATGCTGAATGTGTTCCCCTGAGGCCAGGGCTCCATGGTCAGCTCCACATGCCTGCCCAGGAGAAACTCCCCTCCTCTCCCATCAGAACAATCACTCCAGAGTGCACATCCAGAAAGTAATCTTACTTTTGTAAAGAAGCAGTATCTGCTATTTTTAACACTTGTTCTTGTTAACACAGCAGGAAGCAGTTATGTTTTCAGATTCCTCAGAAGAAGAATATCCCCATGACCCAGAGCTGTTCTGGGCGTCTTCTGGCCCTGACTGAAACTGCTGACAAAAACACTGCTAACATTATATTGCGAGGTTAATTTTCTAAATCAGCACTTACCCAGCAGAAGCTGGACTTCCATCCCTGTTTCGTCTGTATTTTTTGTATTTTAAACAAGTGGCTGGTCATATGGCAGTCCTTCAGGCTGGATAACTGACAGTGATTCCCTACTGATTTCCGGGCTGGCATTTGTCTGCTTCTTCTCTCCACCCGTACTTCAGATATTTAGAGAATGGATTTGAAGGCTGTTGGAGGAGAAACATGAGGAAGGAAGGGCATACCCTAGCTGTGCAGCAGGGAGTTTCAGTCATTAATGCTGTCATTGCTTGAGGAGAAAGCAGTGCACCATGATGTATCTGGTCCCAGCCTGCTGTGTTATCCTGCAGCCTGACACAGAATGTTAGAAGGGACCTCCGGGGATGATCTAGTCCAGCTCCCCTTCCAGACCAGGTTCAGCA
>NW_009730063.1:44565-46006 GCF_000703405.1 Apaloderma vittatum | reverse complement strand
ATCCCCCCACTCTCTGGGCAGCCTTTTTCAGTGCTCTGCCACTCTCAAAGCAAAGAAGTTCCTCCTTGTGTTTAGATGGAACTTCTGTGTTCAAGCTTGTGCCTATGTCCTGTCACTGGGCCCCACTGAAATAAGGCAGGCCCCATCCTCCTGACATCGACCCTTAAGTATTTATAAGCATTGATAAGAACTGCCCTCAGTGATGGAGGTGAAGCTATATGCTTTTCAGGAAAGATAGATCGACAAGTCTTAGTGGTGGAGTTGCTCTCTTTTTGAGTAAGCAACTAGAATGCATTGAGCTTAACCCAGTGGGAGAGGATTAGAGTGTTGAGAGCTTATGGGTGAGAATTAAGGGTCATACAAACATGGGAGATATTGTTGTCAGTGCCTACCACAGACCACCCAACCAGGAAGAGGTTTTGACGAAGCCTTCTACAGGCAGCTGGAAGTAGGCTCAAGATCAGGTGCCTTGGTCCTTATGGGTGACTTCAATCCCCCTGATATTAATTGGAAGATCATGCAGCCAATCACAGTCAGTCCAAAAGGTTCCTGTAGTGCATTGATGACAACTTTCTACTGCAGGTGGTTGAAGAACCAACGAGGAGAGGTGCGATGCTAGACCTTATAGTTAACAAAGAGGGTCTGGTCATGGACACCAAGGTTGGAGGCAGTCTTGGCTGTAGTCACCATGACATGTTAGAGTTTAGTATTGTTAGGGGAAAAAAAAAATGTAGTAAGCAAAATTTCTATCCTGGACTTCAAGAGGGCTAACTTTGTCCTCTTCAGAGATATACTTACAAGTATCCCATGCGCTAGGATTCTAGAAGGTAGGGGGGCACAAGAGAGGTGGCCAACATTCAAACTCTGCCTACACCGGGCTTAAGACAAATGCATTCCCTCAGAAACAAAATCAAGTAGAGGAGGCAGGAGACCTGCATGGTTAGGCAAGGAGCTCCTGGTAAAACTCAGACCGAAGAGGGAAATTTAAAGTAAGTGGAAAAAGGGTCTGATTAATTGGGAGGATTATAGAAATGTGGCCAAAGTATATACAGAATCAAGAAGAAAGGCGAGGTAAGGCTTTCTTGGAACTTAGTCTGTCTAGGAAGGTGAAAAAAAACAAAAACTTCAAATGCAGCAATGAGAAAAGGAAGAGCAGGGAAAAAGTGAGTCCACTGCTAAATGAGGTGGGAGATATGGTAACAGAGGATGCAGAGATGGCAGAATTACCAAATGCCTTCCTTGCCTCAGCCTTTACTCCTAAGGCCAGCCCCCAGGAATTCCAGTCACTGGAAGTAAGGGAGCAAAACTGAAGTGAGAATGATTCTCCACCGGTCAGTGAGGATTTGGTTAGAGAACTGTTGCAAAAAGGAAAAAGACACAAATCCGTGGGCCCTGATGGGGTGCATCCACATGTGCTGAGAGAGTTAGCTAATGTTGTGGA
>NW_009730063.1:43692-44226 GCF_000703405.1 Apaloderma vittatum | reverse complement strand
CTAAGGGCTTGTCCACTCTCCCTTTAAACCCATGCATCCACAGTGTCTTTTGGCAACAAAGTCCATACTTGCCACTCAAAGAATTACTTCCTTGGCTTTGTTTTCAGTACTGAAAGACACAAGTGAGTAGTCAACCCTTCAGTAGTGAGTAGTCAATCTCTTCCCCAGGGATCAGTACTGGGTCCAGTTTTATTCAATAGCATCATCCGTGACCTGGATGAGGGAATAAGAGTGCACCCTCAGCAAGTTCACTGATGATAGGAAACTGAGAGGCATGACTGCCACACAGGAAGGTTATGCTGCCATCCAATGAGATCTGGACAGGCTGGAGAGCTGAGCAAAGGGGAACCTCAAGAAGTTCAAGAAGAAAAAGTGTAAAGTACTGCACCGGGGGCCGGTTAGCTCAGTCAGCTGAGTGGTGCTAACAACGCCAAGGTCACGGGTTCAGTTCCCGTTTGGCCCCCGTGTGTTGCCTGATCTAGTCGAGAGGTGGCATCCCTGGTGGCAAGGAGGCCTGCTCAAAAAATATATCTA
>NW_009730063.1:42508-43423 GCF_000703405.1 Apaloderma vittatum | reverse complement strand
GGGTGCATTAAGAAAAGTGTGTCCAGCAGGTCTAGGGAAGTTCTCCCCCTCTACTCTGCCCTGGTGAGACCACACCTGGAATACTGTGTCCAGTTTTGGGCTCCCTAGTTCAAGAGAGACAGGGACCTACTGGAGAGAGTCCAACGGAGAGTTACGAGGTTGAATAAGGGACTTGAACCTCTTTCCTATGAAGAGCAACTGAGAAAACTGGGGCTGTTGTAAGGAGATAGCTGAGAGGGGATCTTATTAATATATATAAATATCTGAGGGGTAGGTGTCAAGAGGAAGGGGATAATTTTTCTCAGTGATGCCCAGCAATAGAACAAGAAATAATGGGTGTAAGCTAGAACATAGGAAGTTCCACATCAACATGAGGAAAAAATTCTTTACTGTGAGGGTGACAGAGCACTGGCACAGGCTGCCCAGAGAGGTTGTGGAATCTCCTTTTCTGGATGTGTTCCTGTGTGGCTGCCCTAGGGGAACTTGCTCTGGCAGGGAGGTTGGACTAGATGATCTCTAGAGGTCCCTTCCAACCCTGAACATTCTATGATTCTATGATTCTATGATCTCTAGCTAAAATTCTCAGAGACTGTGAAGGGTCAGAAAGCATGAGTAATGCAGTCTGCCCTTCCAGAAGTCGAGGACACACTTGTCATGAGGATCTGTGATGTATATGGTTTACCTGCCATGTGTAAGTGTACTGTGAAACAGGGCATGGGTGAGTACTGACAGGGAACTTCTTTTTCAACTTGCCACATAGAAAGAAGTGCGTACTCCTTCCCAGTGATACTGATGAGGAATGTCTTGAAGCCTTTTCTATGTTTTGGTGGATGCTTTTTCCCCAGTCAGAAGCAACAAGGACCCAGTTCGAAATTAATCATGCTTTTGTTTCCTTCTTCTTTGAAAAACGGTCAA
>NW_009730063.1:12197-42487 GCF_000703405.1 Apaloderma vittatum | reverse complement strand
TGCACTGTGGGCAGAGGGAGCACGTTGTTATGGCGGCTTTCATTTAACTGCAGCTGCAAATATTATGTTAGCAAATCTGCTCTCATTTAATTTTCTCTCTACAGCCCCAGTAGTTCAAGGAAAGCTGTACCAAAATATGTGAAACACTCAAAAGCAAGAAGCCATTTAGAATAGAAACAGCAATGGAAAATAATTGACCAGATCCAGAAAAGCCCCACATTATCAGTGATAGATCAAAAGAAAACTGCACAGCTTTGAGTAATGGAGCTTTTCATCTTCCTCCGACATTCAGACAAAGATTTAATTTAAAAACTGAGGTCCCCACTCCTTGCTAATGACATCTTTGAGAAACTCCAACTACATTCACTCTAAAGTCAAAAGAAGTAAAAATCTCTTTTTTTTTTTTCCTAAAAAACCACTGACGTTAGCAGTTAACATTAGCATTTACACAGAAAATTCAAAATACTCAGCCTTAATATTGTTGTGATTTCAGGAGGAATGAAACCCAATGTGTTCTTTGCCACACTAATGAAAAATAGGAAAAAAATAAAAGAGAGAGGAAACTGCTATAATTTCAATTATCTCACCTCTCTACCATCCAGAATGGTGTCCCCTTTCAGATGCAGCGGCATGAAGACTTGTGTCAGTCAAAACAGCATTGACAGTGGGTTTATACTGAAGAGGAAAACCCAGTTAGCTCCCTGTCATCCTCTTTCTACAATTCTTTTGAACTACATCCATCATGGCCCTACAAGGCTGTGAGCTTCTGAGAACTGGAAGGAGTCTTCTCCACCCTTTGTGACCAGAGGATGCCTTAGAGAATCCCTATGTGGAGGAAAGGACAGCCATTGTTTCCTTCCTAAGCATGAGAGGTGGGGAGGAAGATATATGGAGTGATTATGATCAGTGAGCATATTCTGTACCTAAAAAAGGGGTTAAATATAACTAGAGAAATAAAACTTTGTTTGTTCAACCACACCTACAATTCTCTCAGAAAAAATACACAATGCAAGCAGGACATAGTCCTTTAACTGAGACTTGCTAGTATGTGGCTTTTTAGTTTCTCTTCTTCCCTACATTGAAACTCAAAAGACATCCTTTAACTGATGAAATCTGGCACAGCTCAATGGATTTCAGTGGAATTGTGACAATTTATGCCAGAGGAGGACCTGGCCTGTCAGATGTTGAGCATCACTGTGCTTAGAAGAGGTATGTGCCAGCAGTCTTCCTGAGATCCTAGCTTCTATGTGAGAGCTGATACCCCTTGACATCAAGTACTTTAATTACTGTGCTCACAAGACTAGCTATCGGTGAACATTTCATCTGGGACTCTTTAATTTATATTCTAGATGTTCCCTGTTTATAGAAGAATTGCTGCCATTGTGGTCACAAAATTACAGAATGGTTGAGATTGGGAAGGCTGGCATTAATAATCATTACAAGAAGCTTTTCTCTTACATGCAGAGAAGAACAGATGCTGAAGTAAAGCTTTAAAGTCACTGAACTAATTCCTTTCCTGAAAGTTTTTTTTTCCCCTCCTTTTGATACTTGCAAATTTTGCAGAAAGGAAGGTTTAAAATACTACTATATTTTAAACCATAAAGTTTTACATAATAATCCACAGTAACTTATATTCATATAAAACAGAAAGCATTTTCCTCTTTCAAAATACAGATATTTGAATAAAAATCACATGAATGTATATATCCATATGAACTATGCCTGTAACATCAGTGAGCTGAGTAAATGGAGTTCTTTCCTTGGGGCTCTACAATTTTAAGTAGGTAGTCCATAGCTATAGAATGTGCATTAAGAGAAAAAAACAACAAAAACTCTCAATCGAGTTCTGTAGTTTTCCTTCCACATTTTGTATTCTTTCTGGTATGTTTCTGTCCTCTGCATGACCATAACATAAAGCAAAGAGTAAAATATTTGCTAGTGCTAAGTATTATCCTTCAGCAGTCAAAACATGTATTTTCTGATTATGGAGGAAGGCTTTGGCTGATGTGATATTAACAGACAAAATAAATCTTTTTTTGTGTATCTGAGTAGTAGATATTTCACTGCTTTTATTCAGTTTTATTTTAAAAGAAATAGGGAAATTTATTCCAATACATAGCTTATTCTTATGCTGTAAGCTTGAAAACTATATCAAGAAGAGGGGAAAGAGCTTTAGCTTATTTACAGCAGCAAAACATTTTTAGACAAACATTCAGCAGAGCAGATAGACAACCATAATATCTGAGTTCACAGTGTACTCAGGAGGAAAGATTTGCTGTGTCAGGTTTCACAGATTTGGCCAAGTCTGGACAGGTTTAGCTTTCAAAATATGATAGATTCATCACAGACTACATTATCAAGGGAAATAAGCTAGGTAAATCCTTGAATAAAGGTAAAAGTATAAAGCTGCATTTTTTTTTCTTGAAATTTTAAACAAACAAACAAAAGATTTGTCTTTAGCTGGACATTTTTATATTTTTTCTCATTTAAATAAATCTGTGATCATAAGAAGAAACAGACAGATCAGACAGATAAACTGTTCCAAGGGAACTAAATACTGAGGGTTATTTATTAGATATGGAGAACCAAGGCTCATATAGCTGAATGCAGAGAGCTCCAATTGAAAAGAAACTAATTTCTGATCTGCTCTCTTGCTGATAAACTGTAATTGGAGGCTGATTGAATATGAGGAGACTTTCACTCTTTTCTACCCAGTCTGACCTGACAGCTCTGGTCATTTCCTGCCAGAGGCTGGAATAGACTTTCTCAATCACCACCAAAATGTGTTTAGCTTGCTGAGAAAAAGCACTTGAGTAGTATCTTGAAGCACTTCTCATTTACTAAGCAAAATGGGATGCAGCACATGAGGGAAGCATTTGAAGGTGGACTAGCATTTTAAATAGGAATTCAAAAGCATATCATCAACTAATCAGTGCTGCTTATTTGGTTATTTTTCCAATTTCTTGTGCAAATATTATCCCAGAGTCCTCCAACAGCACTGACGGCAGGATCCTTCACAACTGTATCCCACTGTCAATGCATACCAAGCAGATCTGCACAGCCTTCCTTTATCATGCAAATAGAGCTGAAGTAAATAAGCAATAAAAATGCAATCATCACATTGGGTTTGCTCTTGGCCTTTTCCCCCATCCCAGTTTGAAGGCTGATGGGGAATTCCATCTCCCTCTCATCCCAGGCAGCACTAGGCTTTGAGCCACAGCCAGAGACCTGCTGGGGTTTAACGAAGGTCTTTGTTGAAGCTTGCAATGAGGGTGGCACTGTGCCCATTACAAGGTACAACACAAATATGGAGAGCTGCCTTGTAGAAAAGGATGAGGTGGGTGAGTGTGTGTGTGTGTGTGTGAGTGTGTGTGTGTGTGTGTTGATGGACATCCAGCTGAACATGAGCCAGCAGTGTGCCCAGGGGGCCAAGAAGCCAACGGCATCCTGGCCTGTGTCAGGAATAATATGGCCAGGAGGAGAGGGGAGACCTTATCACTCGCTATAACTACCTGAAAGGAGGTTGTAGCAAGGTGAGTGTGAGTCTGTTCTCCAGGTTACAATCAATAGTACAAGAGCAAGTGGCCTGAAGTTGTACCAAGGAAGGTTTAGATTGGACATTAGGAAAAACTTCACTGAATTGGTTGTTAAGCACTGGAACAGGCTGCCCAGGGAAGTGGTGAAGTCACCATCCCTGGAGGCATTTAAAAGATGTGTACGTGTGGTGCTTGGTGACATGGTTTAGTGACAATCATAGGTTAATGGTTGGAATTAATGATCTTAAAGATCTCTTCCAACCTTAATGACTCCATAATTTTAAAGCTTCCTGGCTGGCTGCTAGCAGTCAAGGGGAGAAACACAGTAACAGAAGAGGCAGGACCACAGAGGCCACTGAAGTCCACGCTGATGCTGAGCAATGTCTGCTGTGGTTACACAGCCTGCTCTCCCCCAGCTCTTGATCCTAATCAAGTCCTTAACCTTCTTTTCGTGTTTCATGGCTGTGTCTTCACTCCCATGCTGTAACATGAGAATAGTTCTTCCATCCTTTTGGAAACAAAACAGGACTGAAGAGATTTTTAGAATATCTTAAATCCTGTTGGAAAGAGTAGAGTCCTCCTATGACAGCCAGTCCTGGAATTCTGTAAAACTTCTTCTGATCTAACCAACTCTTCCTTCAACACAAAACCTTACATGTTAAAGACTGGTAAGATAAGTGTCATATTAGGGTCTCTGGACACATAGTAGTGTGCAATGACACTAACAAAAGAATTAATTGTGGGAACCTTTTTGTGTGCCTTTGGAGACTATAGCTGAGCTGAAGCTCCCTTTTGCTACTTTTCATTCCTAAGAGGTAATACAGTAGTTTAATTATTACTTCTGTTTTTTGAGTATAGCTTTATTAATATTACTGGGTTTTTTTTAGTTGACATGATTTGTAGAGAGTCTTGGACATTAGTTTTGTAAAACAGCCTGATCTGCAGAGAGTCCATGTTGAAATACAGTTCTGGTTATAAAAACTGTTGCATCAACCTTAAGAGAAGGGTTTAGAGGTGTTGACAGATGAGAAGCTCAACATGAGCCGGCAGTGCGCTCATGCAGCCCAGAAGGCCAACCGCATCCTGGGATGTATCAAGAGAAGCGTAGTCAGCAGGTCAAGAGAGGTGATTCTCCCCCTTTACTCTGCTGTTGTGAGACCCCACCTTGAATACTGTGTCAAGTTCTGGTGCCCCCACCATAAGAGGGACATGGTTCTGTTGGAGTGTGTTCAGAGGAGGGCCACAAGGATGATCCAGAGGCTGGAGCACCTCTGCTACAAGGACAGGCTGCGGGAGCTGGGATTGTTGAGTCTGGAAAAGAGAAGACTTCGGGGGGACCTAATAGCTGCCTTCCAATACCTGAAGGGAACCTACAGGAAGGCTGGGGAGGGACTTTTTACAAGAGTGTCCACTGATAGGACAAGAGGAAATGGGTTTAAGTTGAAGGAGAATAGATTTAGATTGGACCTTAGGAAGAAATTCTTCAATATGAGGGAGGTAAGACCTTGGAATAAAGTGCCCAGAGACGCTGTGCCTGCCTCCTCCCTGAAGGTGTTCAAGGCCAAGTTGGACGGAGCCTTGAGTAGCCTGATCTGGTCGAGAGGCGTCCCTGCCCATGACAGGGAGGTTGGACTAGATGATCTCTAAGGTCCCTTCCAGCCTAGGCCATTCTATGATTCTATGATTCTATGATTCTATGATTCTATGATTCTATGATTCTATGATTCTATGATTCTATGATTCTATGATTCTATGATTCTATGATTCTATGATTCTATGATTCTATGATTCTATGATTCTATGATTCTATGATTCTATGATTCTATGATTCTATGATTCTATGATTCTATGATTCTATGATTCTATGATTCTATGATTCTATGATTCTATGATTCTATGAACATTCCTCCAAGGATTACCAAAGAATCCTACTCTTCCTACAGACACAGTTGAATGGCATCACTTCCTCTGCTTCCTCTTCATTCTTTATTTGCTCTTTTTGAGCCCATTTCATTATCTAGTAAACCCGTAGAATTATTTCTCATGGCTGGGTGTTCCTGACATGTAAAATACCCTGCTGTTCAATCAAAAACACTTGTAAAAATCCATCTGTTCTGTAAAGAAACACATTATCATTAAACACTGTACTTTTTACTCTGCCCTGTCATTAGGGAGACTGTGTTATAGATGCTTTATCCTTAAATCAAAGGGAGAGGCTTACTGTATTTGCCTTCCATTTTACATCTATGGCAAAGCATCATGTGTGCTTATGTTTAACGTAAATGCCACGTAATACAGTTTTCTTTAGCAATATTTTATAGTGACTAATGGGAAAGTAACTACTCAAACTCAGTGAGAAGAGGTTGAGATGTGGCAATATATTCACATGCTTATGTGTGTCAAATAATAAATACTTGGGCTTCCATTAGCTGCAGGAGCAGAAAGAATTTTAGAAACTCAGTGTTGTGTGTATTGTTCACTGTCCTGGTTTAACTCCAGCCGGCAACCCAGCCCCCATGCGAATGTTCTATCACATCACCCACACTCCCCAGTGAGATGGGGGAGAGAATCAGAGGAGTAAAAGTAAGACAACTCATGGGTTGAGAGAGTTTAGTAGGTAAAGCCAAAGCTCTGTGCACAAGCAAAGCAAAACAAGGAATTCATTCACCTCTTCCCATGGGCAGGCAGGCTTTCAGCCATCTCCAGCGAAGCAGGGCTCCATCATGCTTAACAGTGACTTGGTAAGACAAATGTCATCACTCCAAACATCTCTGCCTTCCTTCTTCTCCCAGCTTTATATGCTGCTCATGATGTCATATTGTCTGGGATATCCCTTTGGTGAGCTGTCCTGCCTGTGTCCCCTCCCAACTTCTTGGGCAGCCCCAGCCCACTCAGTGGTGGAGTGAAGAGCAGAAAATGTCTCTATGAGCACTGCCCAGCAATAGCTAAAATATTGCTGTGTTATCACACTGTTTTCAGCATGAAACCAAAACATGGCCTCATACCAGCCACTATGAAGAAAATTAACTCTATCCCAGCCAAAACAGACACATTCACTTGCACCTGAGGCTGAGTCATAAAAACATTCATTTTGAAGATGTATCTGATCAGAGCTAGAGGGATGATCTATATGCTTTATTAGCTTGCTCCATTCTAATAAATGTCACATTGTAGTGTATGAACCTAGATTGTTGTAGTGTGTAGGGATGGACCTAGATTCCCTTGCTATTGGTAGATATGGAGTTTCGGATTAGGAATGCCTTGAGATACTGCAGAAGAAAACTGGATAAATATTTACTGACACTGAACAGCATACAGTCTCTCTAGAACTTAAGATTGCTAGTATGCACAGAGGAAAGGAGTGGGAGAAGACAGAAGGGGCACTAGATGCTTGCCTTCTCGTTTGTTTTTTAGAAATCAGACAGATCAGACTATTCTTTTCAGATATCTGGTAGGGATTAAGTTTACAGTTCAACAACAGTTTTTTCAATGAGGATTTGATTTGAAATTTTGTTTTCTTAAAGTCTGAAAGCTTCTATCATTATACTTGGTAAGATGTGCATGTTAAAAACATACTGTAGTTCAAACATGAACATTTAGACAAGAATAGAAAATTTATATCTACACTTAAAAGTTACTTGTATATGCCTATGACTGTTTGGCCCTTCATGTCTCTGGGTTGTCCCTGGTCTGCTCTTCCAATAATTAACACCTGATAATGCTATCTTCTGAGTAGGAATTATTCTGATAGGGATACATGCAGGGGCAGGAAAATCAGAAGCAATTAAAACGCTCATTTTTTTTATCAGTAGCTCCATGGGAGTTCAAGCTGCAAGCTTGTCCAGGATGACCCCATCACCTCTGAAGTTTTCACTAACTTCAGCAGAAAACATCTATACTTACCCACTTTGAAATACCCTTATATGAAAACACATAAGGCTTTATCACACACACACACACAAAATCCAGGACGGAAAAAAAAATCACAGTCCTCATCAATTCTTTTTTGGACAAAATATAAAGCTAAAAAAGGGTAAAAAATATTAGCTGCCACATTACTATTCTAATATACGGTAAAAGAAAAATGTGATATGGGGGATAAAGGGAAAGGCTGAGCATACTTGGTAGCTGCAGAAGGCAGTAGTGCTGAAAATCATGTGCATAAAGCTAAGACTACCTCCCAAAGCAGCACAGCTATCAAGGAGAAAACACAACACCAATTAAACAAAATTACCTGTACAGGCAACAAAGTGAGATTAAAACCACAGCTCCTCTCTAGGCAAGAAAGTGAATAAGCATGTATCTCAGAAGGCCAGGGGTACAGATAAAACAGTCTCTTCTCAAGACATGCTTCAGATCCATTCAGCCCAAACCTGCAGCCTTCTTCTGAGCAGCCCCTCCCTTGCCCTGATGCTCTTTCTTTCTGAGAGCATCATTTAGCTTTGCTAATGTACGTTCTACTTCAATAAGTTGATATTATTTATCGTTCTTGCAATAAATTGTGCGAACTGTGTTTTCATACAAGGGATGTGAGGAACCTTGCTGTTTAAGACTCTTATCTGGTCTGGCATTTAAGAATTGATTTCTGTTCTATCCAGCTGTTTCTTATTGCTGACTGTCGTTTGCTGTGGTGGAAGAATACATCAAGACAGTCACACACATCTACAGTTGAATTTCAACTAAATGGTGTCAGCTTATGGAAAAAAGATAGCACTGTTATTTAATGCTTCATACCCTTTATTTAAAATGTATTGTGCAGCTGCCGGAATTGTGGTCTAAAATAGATTGACAACAGCAAAAAAATTTTGAGTTCTTCTCACTTTTCTTGTTATAGAAACCTGGCTTTAAGATGGAGCTTTTTGGTAGATGGACAATGCCAGAAAAATCAGGCCATTTTTAGCTAGTGATTTTCCATTTGGTAAAATGAGGGTATTGTTTGCTCTATTATTTAACTTATTTTTTACTTTTAATTTCTAAACAGATGAGGCAGTTAGGTAAATACTACAATAGAGGAAGCAGTTAGGTAAATACTACCATAGAGTAGTCCACCTAGATGTCAGTTATGTTACTACTGTACTGCTTAACTGAAATCAGTATTTGATCTTTATGTATCTCCTGCTGTTGAACCTTGTTATCAAAGGAGCCTCTGGCCCATCATTCACAGGTCATGCTCACGTTTCTGCATAACAGGAACACAGTGCAACAAAGTACGGACAGTTTCTGAGATTTATGTTTGACTTTTCTTACTATAGCCAGTGTAAGCCAGATCCACAAGTCTGTTACTCTAGTATATGTGTGATGCTTTCTCAGTTTGGTGGGTGTTATACCACTCATTATGAGAGGGGAATGACAAGAAAAGTTGGAGCTCCAAAATAAATATATGTATTTGTAGAATTGCATGAAATATATATATATTTCTGCACAAACATGTTTCATAATATCCTGCTTTGCTTTTTTTTTTCTGTAAATACAGCATACTTTTACTGTACATAAGAAGCTTTTTTGGGTGGGAGAGTATGATGGAAAGCTATCTGCACATTAACTGTCATTTCCGAATGACGCTAGAAAGCAATCCCTTAAATCTCCAGTGATATCTTCCTGACAGGCTTATAATCTCTGCAAATTGTTGGTAAGAGCAGTGAACAAACCTGTCAGCAATTCTGGCTCTCACTGCTCTAATTTGAAGGAATGTGCAATGTGCTGGAAGAAACTAGGAAGCTGCAAATAGCTTGTTAAGTGCAACTGATAAAATACAGACTGCTGTGATGCACGAGTGTCTGCCAGAGCTTAGTGCTACCTGTGACCAAGAAGCTTAAACAATTTTGCTGCTACAAGTGCCTTTGTGTGAAACTGGAACAGTCACTGCAAAAGGAATGGAGGACCTGTGGAAAGAATAGCGCTCATACCACTGACCTTCAAGCCCTAACAAATACCCTTGGTAATACTGTCTGGAAAGGAAGTAACAGCATGGGTCTGTGGATGCCTACAAGAGCTTCTCTGCACCCAGAGTTATGCTTTGTGCCACACTCCTTGCCTCGGCAGTGGAAGCACCACGCATTACATCCCATCCTGCTCTGGCCTTGTGCATCAGGCACAGCCACTTGGAGGTCATCAGTGAGATGGCTTATGAGATCCTAGATGGAGGCTACTGCACTGCATTAAATGTCTGAGAGATGCAGGTGTCCTGGAGGGGGACCAAGTAATCAAGACGAAATCAAATGCAGGAGATCTGGCAGGCCCATAGTAATATGCATAGATGTCATAAGAAATCTGTCCATTTAATACCTCTGGATAAGTTTCAAAGGTTAGAGAAGTCTGGAGTACTTTTTTAGCCCAATATCAGGCTTCTCAAGACATTTGATTAAAAAAAATCTGCAGGACAAAACCTGACGATCTTTTGAAGCTCTATATAAGCAGATAGATAAGGCAGATTCCAGTGCCTGGGAGCCAAGGTCTCCAATATGTGCTAGTGGTGCTGAGGAGCTCTGCCTGATCCTCCACTCAAGCTCCATGTCCCCGGGTCTTGGAACCCCGTTGCAGCTCAGGCCTGGGAACCTGGTTTGTGCCTGAGCTGTGTTAGGGATGGCCTTGTCTCCAGCTCTGTCTCCTGTGTGGGTCTTAGAAAGGCTTATGGATAGTGTGTTTCCTGGATGGACCTCAGGCGTATATTGTAGCTTGTCTCCAATCCTGCCTTTGGCCCTGTTGACAGGATGGACTTTGGACTCGTGTTGTAGCCTTGCCTTCAGTCCTATCGGTGGCATCATCTCATTTTGCTCCTGACAGAGCTCCCTACTGTGTCTGGGACTGTTGATGGACCCTGTCACTAGCACCCAGCACTGCATGACATCCACAGCCTCTATGGAACTGTGCTCCATGGGTAAAAGTATGTCCTGTGATGGTGTTGCCCTTGGTTCCTTGCTGGCCTGCACTTAGGGAGCCGGAGCCCTTGCTACTCCTTGCCATGGCGCTTCAAAGCTTTGTAAAATCTGTAAGTATAGTGTATGTCCTGAGTTTGCACAGCCAGTTAGTCTGACAGTGCAGGAAAACTGTATTTGGCTATCCAAATAGCCAGTTAGAAATGTAAGATGACTGTTAAAGCATGCCATAACCAGTTGTCATATGAAATATTCAGAAGTTTGCAGGAGATCTGCCAATGTCCTTGAGACTTCAACGGTGGAGATGGCCAGGTCTGGTGCCTCTGCTGAAAGTGGAAGGTGGGATGCTTGCTTTCAGTAGAGCTTTTCTCCTCGTACTGTTTCATCCTGCTGTTACTTCTCTGTTGGAACACTGCAAGACTTAGTGTATTAGCTGTAGTCCCCGCGGTAGCCAGGCTCTACTACTTTCCCTCTCTGATACTACAATCCGTTGAGCAGTTTTAACTAAAAAGCTTCTTATATACAGAGTAATCTTGTCTTCTATTTGAGACACTTGTGGGCTCCAGACAGTTCAGGATTTATTCATGCAAATTTAGAGATTGCACCACAGTGAGTGGTAGACAACACGGGAATAGTGTCTTTAAATTCTGAAAACCAAAATAGAGCAAGGAAGGACTCTAGGTGGAAATTATACAAAGACCTTTAGAAATATAACTGCTTCTTTAACTGTGTGTTTTAAGTAATTTCAGGCTAAAATGACATTCCCTGCAGTTTCTTGTCACTCTCACATGACAGTGTTTGAGTGTTCAGTGTTCCAGTGATAGAAGGAGATTTCAGAACAAATTAATTACCTTCAAGAAATACATTGAATATTTGGAACTTTCTCTGTCCACATACTTTTGTGACAGAAATTCAGTTTCTAGTCATATTTTTTTCTTCTGTCAACCTCTAGCTTGGAAAATTCCAGTATTGTCAGTAGTTTCAACTTTCTGTTGTAAAATTTGTTGAAACAAAGCTTCATTTTGAGAAACTTCTGGCTTGAGTTAGAATAGTTTGCTGTGTAGAAAATGCTGATTTGGCTTTGGTCTGTAACCTCTATTCCCGTTGCAGCCTCCATCTCAGTGCAGCAGGGCTCTGGGCTGCCCAATTTACACAGCTTCATCTCAGTGTTTCTTGGATTCTTCTGTCCACTTGTGGGTGGTGTTCTTCAATTCCTCACTCTGAGGTAGTTGTATGCTGCAGTGTCAGTGATTAGCTCATTGATCGGCTTTGAAAGGCAGCCTCACTTTAGCTGGGTGAAGGTAAATAGTTTGACTGCAGCCCCCTGCACAGGGATGGTCATTTGCAGGTGCACAGGACCAGCAGCTGATCAAACTTGGGAACTGTTTCTGAACATCCTTATAAACCATTCATCCTGGTAAGGAATAATGAGCAAAACCAATAGCAAATAAATTAAATCCAGGTTCTCTGAGTTTCCCTGCAATTCACTAGTTTCCCGAGACTGAGTTCAGCAAGTCTAGTTGTCTCAGGAAATCAATATACCTGGATATACCACTGAAGAGCACTTTTGCTTAGGTGCGTAGTGACAGACTGTTATTTTAAGCACCTAGATTTGGGAAATTTGGAGCAAATGTTAATTCTCTTAATCTTTTTATCCTAACTCAACTCATCACTGCCAGTTGCATTGCAGTAGTGAGGGGTCAACTGGGAAAATCCAGTTTATAAACTCTCAGAGCTTGATTTCAAAGGATTTGTGAAACAAGAATAACTATCACCGATGAGGTATTATAGCTTTCGCATATTGTTTCATTTTTTTTTGCCAGCCATTTTTTTTCTCACCAGCCAGCCTCCTGTTTGTAAGATAACTCAGAGCAATGCTGAAGCGAATCAACAGGAAGGGGAAAGTATTTTGAGGTAATCTAGTAACTTTTTCTGTCTCTTTTGTGGGGAGAAAATTCCCTTGCCATAGTATACTATTGATTTTATCCAAGCAAGGTCCACACCCCTGCTTCCCCTTTTATTTTTATATTGTCTGAAGAGCTTATAAAGCTTCTTTTATAAAGCTTCTCTATTTGAAGGGGGGAGTGGGACACCAAATCAGGGTAAAGATGACCATAAATTGCATCTTTTAACTCCTGCAAAGGTACTGCCTGTGTCTAAGTCATAGACTGCAAGCCAGTTACATAGGAGTATTGAGTCTTCAGTCCTGTAAAAGCCTAAGACTAGCATTGGTGCCTACAGAGTAATAAAGCTGAGAGTGACATGCTATGGAAAAGGAAGATAAACACTGGAAAACTGTGTTTTAAAAGGAATTTACTACATCTTTTCAACAGAAGTCAGTGAATCATCTTACCTGCACCATCCTACCTGTCTCACTCATGTCTTGTACTTTTTCATAGACTTATAGAATAGTTTGGACTGGAATGAACCTTTAAAGTCATATATTCCCACCCCCTGCAGTCAGGAGGGACGTCTTCAACTAGATCAGGATGCTCAGAACCCTGTCTAAAGTGATTTTGAACATCTCAAGGGATGGGATATCTACAGCCTCTCTGGGCAATATCTTCCCATGTTTTAAGACCCTTGCCATAATTTCTGCTTTATATTTAGTATAAATCTATCCTCTTTTAGTTTAAAACTATTATTCCTTGTTCTATTCCAACTGGCCTTTCTAAAAATCTGTCCTCATCTTTCTTGTAAGTTGCCTTTGAAAAGCTGCAACAAGGCCTCCCCAGAGCCTTCTTTTCTCCAGGTTGAGCAATCCCAACTCTCTCAGGCTTTCTTCATAGGAGAGGTGTTTCAGCCCCCTGATCATCCTCATGACCCTCCTCTGGACCCCCTCCAGCAGGTCCATGTCTCTCCTGTGCTGAAGACTCCAGAGCTGGACACAGCACTGCGGGTGGGGTCTCACCAGAGTGTAAGGGAGGAATTACCTCTTGATCTCCTGGCCGTGCTTCTCTTGATGCAGCCCAGGATGCGATTGGCTTTCTGGGCTGTGAGTGCACATTTTTGGTTCATGTCCAGCTTTTCATTCTCCAGTACCCTCAAGTCCTCCACAGGGCTGCTCTCAAGCCCTTTCATCACCCAGTCTTTATTGATTCTGGGGATTGCCCTGACTTATGTGCAGGACCTTGCACTTGTCCTTGTAAACTTCATGAGGTTCACACAGGCTCATTTCTCAAGCTTTTCCAGGTTTTTCAGGATGGCATCCTGTCCCTCAGGTTTGTGAAGCGCACCACTCATCTTGGTGTCACCTACAAAGCTGCTGGGGGTGCTCTCAATCCCACTGTCTGTGTCACTGATGAAGACGTTAAACGGTACTGATCCCAATAAGGACCTCTGAGGGACACCACTTGTCACTGATCATTGTGTGGACATTGAGCTGTTGACTACTGTCTGGATGCGACCATCCAACAAACTCCTCATCCACTGGACAGCCCACTCATCAAATCCATACCTCTTCAATTCAGAGAGAAGGCTGTTGTAGTGGAACGTGTTGAAAGCCTTATAGAAGTTTGCACAGGTGATATCTATAGCTCTTCCCCTGTCCACTGATGCAGTCATTCCAACATAGAAAGCCACTGCTTTTGATTGAGCCATGCTGGCTGTCTCCGATCACCTCCATGTCCTCCATGTACCTTGGCAGAGCATCAGGAGAATTTGTTCTGTGATCTTCCCAGGCCCAGAAGTGAGGTTGTCAGGTCAGTACTTTTCAAGGTCCTCCTTTCTATCCTTTTTAAAAATGGGTGCAATTTTTTACTTTTTTCATTCACTGGGGACTTAACCTTACTGCCATGACTTTTCTGCTGGTATCAAGGAGCTTGCTTACACACACAACTGAGTAGTTTGTAACCTTCTTCTGTGATGAAATTGCACTTATCCATGACAATTTTACACATTTCCTAATGCCAGCTTCATCTTCCCTCTCAAATAACTCTTCCCTTTCACCTGTGTTTATCCATTCAATGTACTTACAGACATCAGTCACTTTTTTTCTCTCAGTCTTCAGTCTAGCAGATCATGTGGTCCAGCCTCATTTAGTCCTGTCTGCATTGCCAATAACCTTTTCTGGTACCTTTCCTAGCTTGAGTTAATCATCGCACTCATGACAAAGCAGTAGACAGAATTCAAGAAGTGCTGCAGCCAATATCTGCTACGGTAGGACTAATAATTCTCTCAGGAAATATATTTCTTTGTGTATCCTAGCAGAGCATTTGCTTTATTTCACAGCTGCATTACACCGATGTTATAACAGAGAGTCTGGCATCAGATAACGCGTCTTTGTCATTTCCAGATGATCTTTTGTGAGCTTATAGGAGAATTCTAGATATTTCTTATATTTACATTATTTTGCGCCTTGCATGAATTCACTTAATCAGCCTCTATTAAACCTGACCTTGAATTCATATAGCAATTCTGCATGATATTTCAATCTTTCTACACTGATAATGGCTCCTAATATTATATCACCTGTGTTTTTCATTAACAGAACTACACTCTCAGCAGAGATCTATAATGAACATTTCCTACTCAGTATTTCTTGCAAACACTTTGTTAGACACTTTTTTTTTTCCACCTTGCTTTTAATATGCATCTTTGTCCCTTCTCTTTGCAAATAGATATCTTTATATCCTTCTGCTGGTGAGCTACCAGCTGTTCAGATGTGCCCTCCAGGCAATTTCCAATGAAAGAAATAGCGTTAATAGCAGAGGAGAAGAGTTGAGAAAACAAGCAACAGTCTTCCCTTTCCCTTCATCTATTCAAACAACAGCCAAGCAAGAAATGTTAAAAAGTCAACTTTGTGGTCATACACTTGTGTAGGCTCAGGAGTCTGTCTGGAGACCGAAGAGAAAGAATGGCAGAAAACAAGAGTTATACTGGTGAGCTGCTATTCTGTTTTCCCTACTTATCTACTGTATACCTTTCCTCCAACACTCAGCCTAAGTTGCACAGTTCACAAGATTCTGGAGATGGAAACATCTTTTACTGCTAGTACCAACAAATATAATGGAGCATGCCAGCATCAAAATGTATCAAATGCCTTTTCCAGATATAACTCAACTGATTGACAGAAACTATAAAAACCTCAAATTATTTTTTTTTTCCTAACTGTTTATTGGTGGAGGAACTTCTAGCAGCACAGTACACTGACAAGTGGTAGGCTAAATGAGAATCCTGGGACATGTACCCTAACTTGGATCCAGGTTGTTCGCCTGGAGGATGTGGCAATTTTTGTATTCATAAAAAACCTTTTCAGCCTGAAACATAAAAGTCATCCTAGAAAATTCACATAATATATTTAAAAAGAGTCTACCCTCCTTCAGTATGAAGCATGGCTCCTTTATTGGGATGGAAGTTCTGGCTGCAGGGAGGCTTGAGGAGGCTGGTACTAACTTTCAGTATTTTGGTTATGTAGAAAGGGAACATTACTGATTTCAGTGGAGCTTCCACTGAGTTACATGAAGGTAATGACATGAAAGTCAGTCCTTCTATAAATTTCAAACATGACCAATAAACTGTCATATTAAGTAGGTCAATGAAGGAACGTGAGTGCTATTTGACTTCTACAAGGAATGCCTCTGTGAAGCTTGCCTAGCACTATTTGAAATCCAATGGAGGCTACCACTGACTGCTGGCCTGGAAGGAAGGGAGAGCAGCCCAGGACCCTCTTTACTCCTGATGATCATAGACCAGGCTCACTGCACAGTCACTGAGCTCCTGCCACCTGGAAAGCACTGCTCTCTGCTTCCCCAGCAGCAGGACTGCAGGGGGAGCTTACAAGGGGCTGAACTTGTAATTAGTTCATGTGAAGCATGGCTACCATGCAGCCGTACTGGCAGCTTCTTCCTATTGGAGTAAAGAGGGTGTTTGTTATCACTGCACTGGATTGTGAGAGGAATGTGCTGCTTTTCATGAAGAGAGACATAGTTCTGTGCCAGCATTCATACATTCATTGTTGATTCCATCCCTGGGTGTCTAATGAAATAGCTCATTTTTTCCTTTTTTTTTTTTTTTCTTTTCTAGTTTGTTTTGTAGGCTGGAAGCTGCTGTCCTTTACCACACTGAGCAATACCTGTTATTTGTCAGTAGCACTGCATGGACCTTATGACTATTCTGACCAGACAGCTTCTTTCAAGTTATGTGAATCTTGAAGGATTCAGTTCTTAAAACCTTGTATACAGGGATCTGATGTGGAGGAACTGGACCAACTGGAGGACTTGCAGAGAGATATGGAGTACTGTGGTGAATCATAAAAGGTCATAATACAGGTAGCAGTTACCATTTCTTCTTCTAGGGAGTCTGATTGTTTTACAAAAGAGAAAGTCTGAGTACTACTACCCAGGTACCTGCTTAATGACACTTAGCTCAAGGACTTGGGTATGCTGTTGTGTCGGTAAACATTTAGGAATCTTAATCCTATGGAAGTGTCTAACTCTAATCTGAATCCTATGGCGGTGGACTGCAGCTATGCTGCAGCAACTATTGCTGGAGGGTTCTTGAGTATTTTCTTCCATTTCATTAACTTAAGGCACAGAAGACTGATGCAACTGTTGTGATTTGCTTTAAAGGGTAGAATTATTCCAAGATATGAGCCATTACAAGTTTTCCCTCCAGCTACTCATGTGAAGGCACTTTGGTCAAAGCTTTGAAAAATGAGAGAGCAGCATAGCACAGAATGAATGGAGGGAGGTTATGTACGTAAGAACTAAACACTTTGAATTAAAATTTCAGGGAGGTTAATGAATCTAGCTAAAGTCAATCATCTGTCTTTTGTGTTTTCTTACACTACTGATTATGAGAGTACAGTGTGAATTCAGAATTCAGGTGAGGTGAACCTTATTTTGGTTGATAATTCATAAAACATAAAACTACTCTGCCTAGCAGAATTTACAAATTGTAAGATTCAGGACCTCATTCTACTGTATTAAATCAATTATAAAGCTGTACTGGACTTCAGTGGGAGCAGTATCAGGATATAACTCATGAATATTGCAGGCTAAAATGAAAGATTTTTAGAGCTAGGAATGAGGCAGTGCAAGGCAGGCCTCTGGCAGCTGATAGCCTGTGGCCTGAGCTTTTACATCGGATGATTTCCTTCATTCCCATCTGAAAGTGACAGGGAAAACTGCTGGGAAAAATCACTTGCACTGTTCCTGGTGACCAGCCTTTCTGATGGATGAGGTTTCTTCCCTGAAGTATTAAAGAGACAGTTTGTGGCCTCACCTCTCAGGGGTCACTCAGCTTTTAGGAGAAAGGTGAAACATGTAATGAAAGTGTCTTACTGCCTTTAGATCCAGAAGAATATGTTTTGTAAAGGATTTGTTAAAAGTAGAAGTCACAGAGAAAACATCACTGTGTCTTCAGGGATGAAACTGGTAACCTATAGCCAGTTACAAGTGTTGACAGACACTTGCTTCAGGAATACTCAAGCACTTCTCTTAGGGATGCAAAGATGTGCGCAAGCAGAGTGAGCATTTTCTAGAGATGGGAGCACTGGCAAGCAGCCTTCCAGGCTTTCTTCAAAATGCTTTCAGACCTACCCATCTGCATGAGGGTGAAAAGCAAGCCTGCAAGCTGGTTGCTATTTGATTCATTTGTTTTATCTGTGAGCTATACCTTAGGGAAAGCAGGAAAGAAAAAGACTTATAAACCTGGAATAAAACCTCCTTTGTTTAGCAGCTTTTTCTCTCCAATTGTCTAATTGTTTTATATAAAGCCCTCCCTGGACCAAGAATATTTTCTAAAAATCTCAAATTCCCTATCAAAATAAGATTTATCTGATGTTCAGGGCACTGTCTGAATAGGATGATGAAGAGAGTGCCAGCAGAAATAAATTTACAGTCTTGACTTTCAGAAAGCTGAAGGCAAAAAACTATTAAAAATTTTGTTTAAAAATATTTTCAAAAAAAATAATGAGAAATAGGCAAAGTGCACAGAAGGGCACAGAGTGCCAATTAATTCAAAAGTTTTTACAAGCTGTTTGCAGTAAATAGCACTTACATACTAAAAACCACCCTGAGTGATTGGTTTACTTTAATTTTAATGTGTGGGAGAAAATTACTCTAAAGTCTCTCTATTTTAGAGGAGAGAATACTACAACAGTTTACATTCCTCACTAGGGTAGATAGAAAGGAAAAGTGGTTTTTGCTTATAAACAGTCTGGAAACAGAAAGACAGTTAAAATAATAAATAGGAGCACTTGGAAATGTGTAAAACTTAGGTAGGCATACTGTGACAAGACAAGGGTTTATAAAAATATTTTAATTAAATGGGCGCTAAAGGTAAAAGTCAACTACAGCAGCAGTGTAAAAGAACATATTGTCAAAGCATAAGCTTCTAGCAGAGAAGTTACCAGACTTTGGGCATTTTTCTTGCAGATCCTGGGGACACATCATAATAGCCTAAGCCAAATGAACCACCTTTAAACTGTAGTATTGGATAGCACTTGAAAGCTCTGAAATCCAGGAAAAAAACCCCACAGTGAAACAAATGCCCTTGCACACTTCTTCCAAGAAATCTCTGCAAGACAGAAAAAAATCCCACAACCCCATGAAGAAAAGAAGCTCAATGCAATACATCAAGGAAATAAGACAACTTTGTGACCAGTTTTTCAGGGTTTTCTGGGAAAAAGAAAAAGGTCTGAGAAAGATCCATGCCACCACTGTGGGAAGGATCCAGCTTGCTGTGTTCTGTAGGAATGTCTGGAGATGGAAACAATTTGGCAGTTCCCATTTGTCTTCTCTTTTGGGACAGGGACTCCTCACACCAGCATGACAGGCTTTAATGGAACGGTTTTGGGATCAGGTCCTCCTCCACGACCTAGGCCCAAGGGAGGGGGAGTTCAGGACTGAGTGTAGGAGACATGGAACTATGGGTCCTGCTCTGTCACGTACAGCTTTTGTCCTTTCGTAAATGCCTTGGTCCGTTGTAAATGCAGTAAGATTAGAACAAAATTTGAGCCTGAATTCAGATTACACAAGAAAAAAATGGGGAAGGCAATAGCGTTCATAGATCTAGATGAACAATATCAACATATTTGATTTTGAATCTCTGCAATTTATTTCAAAATTTGTATCTGTTTGCCCTACAGTACTACTGAGAAACAGGGACATGTATCTAATTTACAAATACTTTTTGTATGAAGTAACTGTTCCATTTTTTAATTGAGCATCTCTTAAATCTCTCCTGTAAATTCTGTACCTTTGTGCAGTTGCAGGTTAAGAGGAACTAAATTCATACATATCAATCCAGCTCTATATTAGAAATGTTTACAGGTATAAAGTATAGCATGTTTTCCACAGCAGCCAGAGAAATATAAATCCATATGCTACACACTTCTTTAATATTTCTCCAATCATTTTAACCTATTTGTTAGTTTTATGTGATTTGCCTGGTCTGTTTCCACAATTCTTAAAATTTTCCTAGTAGGATAGCTTACCAGCCTTTGAAATCTTTTCTCCTTTACAGCAGAAGCACTACTAACATCTATTATTTCACTTAGAAAGGTCTTAAAACTCCAGCAGTGATTTTACATGTAACTTTCAAAAACACTATAGCTGTGTTGGCAAGAGTTATAATGCAGTCTTCTGTTTATTTTGTGTAATTTTATTACCCATTTTAATAGAAAATTATGCTTTTGTCTTGAAAATGTAAAATAATTGTAAGAGATCAACCAATTGGAACAGAGTGTAAAGGCACTGATCACACTTCATATTGACCAAGGAAGAAAACAATGAGCTACAAAACCCCCAAATGCTTTATGACAATTGTACTGCACAAAAAGATGGAAAACCTGATTACAGTCTTGTTTCTTCCAGTAAAATAGTAATATCCCAGAGTCTGAAAAGGCATGAAATTGATGTAAGACCATAATCACATCCAAAAGGGAGCTCAATATGCATTGATAAGAGAACGAAAAACAAGTCAGAGGAAGTAGCATAAAGTGATTATTGCATCCAGCAGATTATTTCATTTGTGTTCATTATCTATTTTTTCTGTACAAGCATCAAGTCGAACACTTTAATGAAAAAGAATAGAGACATTCTAATTCTACAGAACTCTTCCAATAAAGCTACACATTATTTAAAGCTTATGTATACCAAAACTATTATATGCCTCAATAAACAAACACTTTTACCTCAAGTGGATATTTTCCTTTGCAGGCTGTTATCTTGGATCAGAAGAAGCCAAACATGCGTATTTAAAACTATACAAAAAAGCCCTGAAAGCACTGCTGTTAAACCCCTAGCAGAGCTTCACCCTCCAGGTAAGAAATGAGGAGATGACAGATGAGGACTTGGAGATATTTTACTCAAATTCCCTTTTGCTGTGTTCCATGTGAGTGAGCGTTATGTGCACCCTGTTCTTTTCTCTTGGCTGAACAAAGCCACACTAAAATGATACAACAGAGCCTCAAATTCTCCGAAGTGTGTCCCATCAACTCAGGACAGGGAAAAGTGAATGAAAACATTTTGGAAAGGAGGGAAAATTGGCCAGGAGGATGTAAGAGACTGCATGAGTCATTTGCCTCGACATTGCTGAAACAAAACCACTAATGACACCGCTGCCATAACAGCAGAGTGACTGCAAGTCCAGAGGTTTCCTGTTGTTGTATGAACCTGCCACGAAAAGTGGAGAAAAAGACTAGTCCCTCAGCTCTTTTCCTTCGTCGCTCTATCACATTCTTTGCTTTCATTCTATCACTTTCCTAAGTTCTTTTCCTTCCTCAGCAGTTTTCCTCCCTTGTTCTCGCACCTTCCTTGCTTGCTCTAGAGACTGTTCTCCCATATTCCTCCATGGACCCTCCTCCCACCTTCCTCGCCCTCTTCCACCTTCCTCACTCTATGGATCAATCTATTTAATTGGAATGTTAAAAATATTTCTATTTATATTTCCTTAGGAGAAGTCACGACCCTTTATGTTCACACATCATATTTTCTGATAGACTCATAACCACTGTTGACATTCAGCCCATCATTGATTTTATGACTGCATGATCCACATTTGTATTGACATAATCCTACAGAAAATTTTGAAATTAATCAATTTTCACTTGCTTTCTTCTGTATTTCTGGGCTACCAATCTAGGGCAAGGTCAGTAAATTTACATCTAGACTACTGTGTAAAGGAATCCTTTGAAATTTATGCAAGAAGAAAGCCAATCAACACTGCAGTCATTAGCTTTCCACCTATCAATGCTGTTTAAATGTAATAGAGAAGTAATAATGTCACCTTTTAGAATGAGCAAACCTGATTATTTATGGGAGGAAGATTCATCACAGTAATACCACTACTTTCAGACTTTTGTAATCTATATATAAATCCTTGTTCTACCTCTTGACTTTATTTCCTGCTAAAATATTGTGTTACAGGATGAGCTAATTATCTGTTTCTATGAGCTAGTTAGAAGTTATTGTTCTAAAATGACAAGATCCTACCGAAAATATTTTCAAGAGTTTAGGTAGGCAAGGCCAACATGGTGCTGCTCTGGAATGCTTGACTCTGCTCTTGGTAGGCCAATAACCACACAATCAGTATATCATAGATTTCTTTTTGTTTGTTTCCCAAACAAGTGAGGTAGCAAGTTGCATAACACACTCCTGATGAAATGTAACTTTAAACATGATCCCTTAAAGGACAAAATAAGAACCTCTTGAATAGCAATTACAAATTAAAAAATATTTTAGGAGAAGAAAGAGCCCTTTCTATCATAGAAAACATCCATTTTCCTCCTAATAAGAAACAAGGAAATGCTTCTCCATGAATAATATTTCTAACAAGAAAACATCTTTTCCTGGCTACAAAAAGCTATGCTACAAGCTCCAATGCTTCTCTCTCTAGTTCATTTATTGGATTTTAGATTAGTTGGAGTTTTGTTTTTAAGTCACTATGTTTTATTTTCTGTGGGAATGGGATGATCAGACTTATATTGTTAACTGTGAAGATAATAGATGTTTCCCGTTAAACTCATGCAATTTTGAAACATGCTTAACATTAGACACAGGTATTAAAGTTATAGCTTGGTTCCTGTTATTGTACTTCGTTAAAGAGTCCAGTAAGGCTTGTGTAGTTAAATGCTGAGACATAAATTTTTGCAGTTTCACAGCAAACAACCTGTTAATTTTCATTCAATCTTCCAGTAAAAAGAGGAAAAAAATAAAGAAAAATATCCACATTCCAATGAATGTTTTTCAGCAGGCCTTTCTATTTAACAATGTCATTGTTTTCTTTTCTTTAGCTGTAAACAATTTTAACATGGAAAACCAAACCAACCATTTGACAGTATTAAAATAAAAATAGCTAGGCTTTTGGGTAAAAAGGGTTGACTGAGGTGAACTGCATCCTTGAAAACAGAACAAGAAAATCAAACACAAAGTGAAGAGAAAAACTGCCTTTATCAGCAGACTGTCTCAGATTAGCTCTTAATCTTTAGTGTGGCAATCAAACTTGTTTTCCTCCTTGGTTGTCTCCTCTGTCCCTCTGAGGTAGAAGGAAATATGCAGTTGCACATTACTCTCTCCCCAAATCATAGTCTTGTGTTCCAGCTCTGACTCACTTCTATCACCAATTTAAGCTAAAAGGGCAGATCAACACACATATTTAAATTTCTTAATCTATCCCTGCTGTGTGGGAAGTAACCCCTGGTAAAGGCACAGGATGAGCTATAGGGGGTCATATCGTAAACCTTGAGAGCAAGAATATCTAAGGGTTGTCCTTCAGTGTTCCATTGGAAGAAACTGGAAGAAACATTGCTGGAGAAAGATGAGCACAACATGCAAACCAAGCTCCTCAAAGATTTGTCAAACACTTTTCAATATCAGACTTCTTAAAGGATTATTGCTTTTTGTCTTTCTGGTCAGGAACTCAGAGGAGTGCTACATAGCATGCAGTGCTGCCAGAGCCAAGCTCTTATTAAACATCAGGAAAGAAGGAATAAAAAGTGGAAAAGAAAAAAGTGAGGAATAAAAGTCACATATTTGAAATGTTATTTAGGTTGGTTCCAGAGGTGGGAGCAATATTACAGAGTGTCTAGTTTCTGGTCTGGTTTGGTCAAGATTATGAGGGTGAGGGCCCTGGGCTTTAAACAGATTTCAGCATCCTAAAAGATGGTGAGACTGAGAAAGCTTGCTCCATCCTGTTCCCTCTTCTCCCATATACTGAAGTTGAGCTCTAGACTGTAGTAGCAATAAGTCATATTCATAATTTTGTTTGCCGATTTGGCTCATTTCCAGATAGCCTACCAGCGTCTTTTGCTTTATGGCCCCACTGGTCTTCTTGCCAAATGAACAGGATGTTATCACCATTCATGGACTATAGAAATTCATGTTATTTTTTGGACTAAATCAGTTCTTCTGCTTAATTTGCTGTCCAGCGTAAGACAGTTTATGTTTTAGAGTACACTGTATTTTTGCTGCTTGAGCAATTCACACACCGTATTCGTAAATAAGACAATGCTGAGCAATGCTGTGCCTAAATCACACATTTGTGAGGCCTGATAGTTAAAAAATCCCCTGGAAAAACCTGCTTAAGGAACAAAATGTAACATTTCTTGTTAGAAATGGGATCTTAGGGTATTACTAAAAGCTAGCAAGACCACATCAGGACGTTGCAGCTTTGGACTGTAAATTAATTTAAAGAACTTTAGGTATGATCTGCAAATGAGAGATTTATGTAGAAATAACGTCATGTGTAGCTTCGGGGCATTCAGACCAATCAGTAGGACTGTGGCCTTTATTTTTCTAAGGTAATAATTTCCCAGCGGGAAGGTTCTGTATTGCCAGAAGTGCATTCTATGATTCTAAGTGCTTAAGGGATTTCAAACTGCAGAGGAACCAACACAGAGCAGGAAAATAGCTGTCATCAATACTGGTTACAACAACACCTTTGGTGTTGCTGGTAGCACTATTGCTACAATAAAAGGATGGCAAGGAAATATGTGAGTCTCAACTCTAACGAAGATACTGACACTGTAACTACCACTTGCATAAACACCCTGGCCTTACAAGGTGTCGCTCGTGCACAAAATACAGCCTTTCACATAATTGTATTAAGTATAAAAATGCTTTCCAAATTTTAGCATCTCCTTGGCAAATCATCCTTCAAAATCTGTGTCTTCTGTGTGGTGTGGTTGACATGTTGGAGGGAAGGGATGCTACCCAGAGGGACCTGGACAGGCTTGAGAGTTGGATCCATGCAGACCTCAAGGTTCAACAAAGTCAAGTTCCAGGTCCTGCGCCTGAGTTGAGGTGTTCTCCAGTACTAGTACAAGCTGAGCTGAGAATGGACTGAGAGCAACCCTGCAGAGAAGGCCTTGGGGGTACTGGTGGATGAAAAGCTGCACGTGACGCAGCAATGTGCGCTTACAGCCCAGAAGGCCAATTACATCCTGAGCGACATTGAAAAAACCATGACCAGAAGGTCAAGGGAGGTGATTCTGCCTCTCTGCTCTGGTGAGACCCCATCTGCAGTACTATGTCCCACTCTAGAGTCCTCAGCACAGGAGAGACATGCACTTGCTGGAGGGGGTCCAGAGGAGGGCAATGAAAATGGTAAAAAGGATGGAACACCTCCCCTACAAGGACAGGCTGAGGGAGTTGGGGTTGTTCAGCCTGGAGAAAAGAAGGTTCCAGGGAGACCTTATAGTGGCCTTCCAGTTCTTAAAAAAGGCCTCCAGGAAAGATGGAGAGTGACTTTGACAAAAGGCATGTAGTGATAGGATGAGGGGTAGTGGCTTTAAACTGAAACAGGGTAGATTTAAATTAGACATTTAGAATAAATTGTTTAATGTGAGAATATGTCCTGGTTTGGGAGCACCAGGATAAACGTTTTCTGGGGCTGCCTGGCACACACAGCAGTCAGAATGGAGGAGGGTTGATAGCTGTACCTACAGGGAGGAAAGGATGGGTCTGATGACATAAACGGTCCAATCATGGTATTCCTATCCATGGTACTTGGTATAAAAACGTGCATAAGACAATGCCTGGAGTCTTTGTGTGTCTTTTGTGCTGGAAGCATTGTTATTGGTGGTTTGTCGTCTTTCCCTGGGCTGCTGGTATTCCCGTCTCCTGGTTTTGGACTGCAGAGGAGTGCTGTTTGTTGGGACAGGTTATCTTGCCCTGCCTCCCCTGGTGGGAGTGATGTGGCATCCTGACTGTCATCAGAACTCTGTGCTCAGGTGGTCTTGTCTGCTGCTGAATCCAGTCTTGGACTTTTCTGATGAGGATCTACTTGTCATCTGGAAGGTGTGGGTTTCGTATTAACTTATTCTGTAGTATTTTTGCATATATTTGCATACTTGTATAATATCTGTATATAGTTCAACATCTTAATTGTTGTTAGTTTTATCTTCTTTTTCGTTAAACTGGTTCAAGTCTTTTTCAGTTTCTAAGTCTCTCCCTCTGGTTCCCCTCTTATCCTTCCCTGGGATGGTGATAGCGATATCACAGAGAACATGTCAGAGTTTAGTGGCCGGCTCAGCCATAAACTTTGACAGGGTGCTTGAGACATTGGAACAGGTTGCCTGGAGAAGCTGTGGATGCCCCTTCCCTGGAAGTGTTCAAGGCCAGATTTGATGGAGCTTTGAGCAATCTGGTCTAGCAGAAGGTGTCACTGCTTACAGCAAAGGGGCTGGAATTACATGATCTTTACCGTCTCTTCCAACCTAAACTGTTCTGTGATTCTATGATATTAAAATAATTTTCTAATCCTTGGTTTATAAAATACAATCTCATTAAATTTGTGTAGTATGATAGAAAAATAGAGGCTCTGAAAATGCCTGTGGCTAGAGTTTCTTACTCCACTTTGCCTAATCCTGGGTTCAGTTATTGGTCCAGAGTTGCCTTGGCTGGAGAGTTTTCTTCAGTGATTGTCTATCTTTCCTACAGCTGTGGCCAGTTCCAGTTCTGAAATAGCAAAATTCACTAATTTGTACCCTCTCTCTGCTTCACCTACAAAGAGGACTTAACAGAAGTACAGCTGATATAGCACCTACATATTTGATAAAAGCAATTATGTAACACTAGTGAATATTTATTATTCTGTTTCATTATGTTATAACTTAGAGTTAATTGTTCCTACCTGATTTATGGACATTTTGCACTATTTTGCAGTATCCTTTTAGCTGTACTGTCTTTTAACTGCTTACAGTCAGTTTCCTGATTAGTCAGTCAAACTTTGATTTTTTTTTCAATTTGTTAGGCTATGGTGGTAAAGCAAGAATTTCAAGAGTGAGGGACTTCATACTACCAGCGGATGTGACCCAGTGAATGAACACACACTACTACTACTACTACTGCTAGAATAACCTGTAGAATTTTAGATTATGACAGCAAGTACTAAGTGAGAAAAGTCCTCTGGAATTCTAAACTTATAGATTTTTGAATTGCTTAACAAGTTAGATGTTTCCAGTTTTCCTCTGCAGCATTACAGGTGTTGTATCAGTTCACAGATTCACACTTTATGTTATGCACCAGAGAGGAGAAGGATTCTAGTTGGATAGTACCAGGCAGATAAATCTGAAGGCAGAAGTCAACTCCTCCTGAGCAGTCTTCTAAACAAGGATAGCATAAAGTTGTCGCAGCACTGGCCTTTAGGTACGGTGAGCTTTCTCTTCTGGGTGAGATCCCTCTCAGACTCTGCCTCTTGACACAGAAGAGGCCAATCCCCTACTGCGCTCCTACTCCAACTCACGCGAGCAAGGAAGAACATGCACCAGACAGCTGTCCATCAGGGAAATTGTCAAGGGGTATGTTAATCTACTCATTCATGACAGTCAGGTCTTCTTTTGGAAGTTGTCTACTCTTCTCAAGGGCTCTCCAACTCTTCCTTTTCATTGGCTGCTTCTTGTCATTACATATCACCTGTGAGAAGGTGTGACTAGTCATTAGGAGACTTGCAGGGAGAGAGAGGTTCTTCCTCTTACTAGCTTGACTTTTTCTCATGATGGACACAGACAGAGGGGCTCCTGCCAGGTTCCACAGTTCTGTCCAGAGTAGGCAGAGTGAGGCTGCTTTCTACCTTCTTTCTCCAAGGCAAACTCTTAACCCTTTTTACTCTTCTTCGTCTATGATGTCATAGTGCTAAACAAGATAGTAGGAGGCTTGTTTCTCAATTTCCTTGCTTTGTACCAATTGTTGGGTCTTTATCAGAGAAATGTTGCCATCTAAAATACTGCACAAAACCCCAAATTGGATCGAAAATGTAAAGAGAGGAAAAAAAAAGGTGAGAGTGGAGGTGAGGATCCTCCTATGTAAGCTAGTTTTGTTAACCAGGTTTTATTCCTAGAATAGCAATCATTCTTTTCTTATGGATGCAGTGTTGTTCTGCCCTGTGGAGAAGGAAAGAGTCGCCTGTACAGCCTCTGCTGTACATAGGGTCTTGCCTGTAAAATATAATCTGACGGGTTTGTGTTTTCTCTGTCTGTGAATTGATATACCTTCTCTGATTAATAATGGTCCTTATATGTCTCAAATAGCACTGTCTATAAAGAGTAGTTCCACTGAGTTATGCCTTAGAGTGTATCTTCATTTGCATACCAGTATTAGTACGTTAACTCCTTTGTACCTAGTATTAAAAATGCTATATTAATATTTTTTCAAGTATTTGCTTTCACCCTCTCACTGTGTTACCACGTTCTTATTCACAATGTAATGAAGATAATGGCATAAATTTCAAGACTTTTTTTTTTTAATGAGTAGTTTTTCTGTTTACTTAGTATTTTTAAATGGATTGCCTGCCACACTTCAGTTTATACATAGTAATTTGGCTGATTATTTCATATACTGTACTACATTTGGGAAAAAAAACCCACTGTAACCATGGTAACTATTTTTGCTTAGGCACAGTTGGGCATGTGGGTTAATTTTAATTTAGCTGAAAAAAAAATAGATAAATGCTCTTGAAAGCTCCTGAAATCATTTGAGTTATTATTTACTTTCATTTCAGGTTCAACAGATATAAAATTGCTCATAGCCTTTCTGTTTCTTGCTTTCGATTATTATTATTATTTTTTTAAACTTAGTAGGCATTTGCTATGAAAGATTTATATAGAAGTTTTGGGAGCTTTTCCATGGGTAGCTTGCCTTCCTGAAGATAAATAGCTATGTATGATAAGATTTGCACAACCAGGAGCAAGACATCAACATTCTTGTCTTCTCTACCACAGCAGAGAGAATGTGCCCACCTGTAATCCAGTGTCCCTTATATTCTATGCTGGCTTGTCTCAAAATCGTTGCAAACCAGAGGGGATTGGGTTGTAATAACCCAAACAGGAGCCAAGAGAGTAGAAGGGAGGAGAAGTATTGGTCTCACTTACATGTCCCTTTAGTTTTATGGAGACTTGGAAGAACACCTTCTGATGTCCAGTTGTGCAAAGTGGCTTCTAGCATAGGCATATCCAGAAAGCAGTTCTTAAAGTATTTTCTTGGCAGATGTCTCGGTGGTATTTACTGTGTTGGCTATGGTAGTTCAGCCACCCTAATGATTAGAGAAAGAACAGAAAATATCTGTTTCCTTCTGAAACTGTTGTTTCAGCATGCAGCCAGGAACTGACATAATCTCATTCTGATCCAAAGTTCAGAAAAACTCTGGGGAAGAGAGAGAAATCTGAACCATGAAGATCATCTTTGGAAGAGCCTTCCTCTGGTGACACTCTCAGGAGATGTGTGTGTGTATCCAGTGCTTTAGACTTGACTCAGGACAAAGCTCAGGACTTCAAGGTACAGCTCTCAATCACAAATCTTTATTTTCTTGTGATTCAGAAGTCACATCCAGCTGACCACAGCCTGCCAGATGCGGTGAAAATGAGAACAAAATACTCTGAAATACTCCTGCCTCGTGGTGAGCCTGGTGCATGGGACTTGATATTCTCCATCATCAGAAAAATCAGGCTTGAGTTCCCATGGGTTTCTCCTCAGTAATCATGTGATACAATGTTGGTATCATTACCATAATTAGCTGAATAACATTTGGGAAATGTGTCAATATTTTTTGCTCACCAATTGACAGAGCATGTGTAGTGATTTGACTGCCTTTGCAGATGGTTGTATAGCACATTTTACAAATGTTCTGGTTTGTTGAGAATTTTTTCTGTTAGAGCCTTATTTATTCAGTCAGTCTTTTCAGTGTTCAAACAATTCTAATTATTATTCCAAGATTTAATAACAATATCTCTTCCTTGCTGTCTGTTGCAAAGGACAGTACTGCATATCAAACTCTGTAATGCCTAATGTTAAGCTTTTTATATCAATAGGAGTTTTACTGTGGAGAAAAATGCACTCCACTGCAGAAAGATGATGTCTCGAGACAGCCCAAGGCTGCTTTTGCCCCATGCTGTAGTTAAGAGTGACCAGTTGCATTCTCTGATCAGTAGTCCCTAATTTCCACTACTGTCTCTTTGACTCTGGTGCCTGTAAAGCAGCAACTGCCTGAGAGAAGTCCTACCTCTGCTGCTCACCTTTGTATACTTCAAATAACTACTGCCTTGCTAAGGGGTGGGGAGAAATCAACAACTCATCACTCAGTTGTGACTACTTTGCTTCTGCTGAGTGACAAGTGATTGATTTGCCTTATCTCCCACTCAAAGATAGTCATAGCTTTTCTATTCATATCGTACAAAGGGAAGAGTGAAGTGTTACACGAGAGGCACATTTGCAGGCAGATGTCAATCTGCATAGTTCATCATTTGAACTGGCTGCTGCTTTAATGAATATGTCTAAGGAACTACCAGGGAATGCAACATACACTGTTAGCAGCAGGGCTTTGTCACCAGATGTTTATCACTACTGCTAAACGTAGCTACAGCTGCTAAGGATAATAAAAAATGTTTATATAAATTCATTAACAACAAAAGGAGGATTAGGGAAAATCTCCATCCTTTACT
>NW_009730063.1:8273-12166 GCF_000703405.1 Apaloderma vittatum | reverse complement strand
GAAACATAGTGACAAAATCTTTAGCAGTGAAACTGGCTGTTCCCTGGACACTCAGCCCCACAAGCTAGGAGACAGGAAGGGGAAGCAGAATGAGGTCATCACAATTATAGAGGAGGTGGTCAGTGACTTTCTATGTGACCTACATAGATAACAGTCTATGGGGTCAGACATGTTAAACCCAAGGGCGCTGAAAGGCTTGGTGGACGTGCTTTCCTATATTTACCTGAAGTCCTGGCTAACTAGGGAGGTCCCAATGGACTGGAAGGTAACAAATGTAACAGCCATCTACAAGAAAGGCAGAAAAAAGGATCTGGGAAACTATAGACCTGTCAGTCTGACCTCGGTACCAGGGAAGGTTGTGGAGCAGATCACCTCCAGTGCCGTGACACGCCATATAGAGGACGACCAGGGGATCAGACCCAGTCAGCATGGGTTTATGTAAGCCAGGTCCTGCCTGATGGACCTTATCTCCTTGTATGACTCTATTATTGGACGAGGGGAAAGCTGTGGATATTGTCTACCTAGACTTTCAAAAAGCCTTTGACACTGTTCCCCACAGAATTCTCTTGGAAAAATTGGCTGCTCAGGGCTTGGATGAGCATGTGATCTGCTGGATAAAGCACTGTCTGGACAGATGAACCCAAAGAGTGATGGTCAATGGAGTTAAATCCAGCTGGTGACTGGTTATAAGTGGTGTTCCTCAGGGCTCAGTGTTGGGACCATTTCTGTTTAACGTCTTTATTGATGATCTTGATAAGGACATAGAGTGTATCATCAGTAAGTCTGTGGATGACACCAGCTTAGGTGGGAGTGTTGCCCTGCACGAAGGCAGGGAGGCTTTGCAGAGAAATTTGGACAGATTGGATCCATGGGCCAATGTTAATGGCGTGAGCTTCAACAAGGCCAAGTGCCAGGTCCTGGGCTTGGGCCACAATAATCCCATGCAATGCTACAGGCTTGGGGAATTCTGTCTGGAAAGCTGTCTGGGAGAAAGAGACCTGGAGAATCTAATCCACAAGCAGCTGAATGTGAGCCAGCAGTGTGCCCAGGTGGCCAAGACGGCCAACGGCATCCTGGCTTGTATTAGAAACAGTGTGACCAGCAGGAGTAGGGAGGTGATTGTCTCCCTGCACTCGGCACTGGTGAGGCTACACCTTGAGTATTGTGTTCGATTTTGGTCACCTCAATTCAAGAGAGATATCAAGGTGCTCGAGTGAGTGCAGAGGAGGGCAATGAAGCTGGTGAAGGGCCTGGAGAATAAATCTTATGAAGAGTGATTGAAGGAGCTATGTCTGTTTAGATTGAAGAGGAAGCTAAGGGGAAATCTCATCACTCTCTACTACTACTTGAAAGGACATTGTAGAGAGGTTGGTGCTGGTCTCTTCTCACAGGTAATTAGTGATAGAACGAGAAGGAATGGCTTCAAACTGCAACAAGGTAGGTTTAGACTGGACATAAGGAAAAATTTTTCGATGGAAAGAGTAGTCAGACAATGAAATAGGCTGCCCGGGGAGGTGGTTGAGTTACCATCACCAGATGTGTTTAAAGGTTGTTTCGATGTGGTATTGGGGGATATGATTTAGGGGTGAGCTTTGTAGGGTAGGTTTAATGGTTGGACTCAATGATTCCTGCTCGGTCCCCATGTGTTGCCTGGTCTAGTCGAGAGGTGGCGTCCCTGCCCATAACAGGGAGGTTGGACTAGATGATCTCTAAGGTCCCTTCCAGCCTAGGCCATTCTATGATTCTATGATCCCAAGAGTCTTTTCTAACCTGAATGATTCTATGATTCTGTGAAACATGTACTTATGCTCTTCTATCAAAGAACTGTAACTTCATTGACAGGAATTGTATGTCAATTTATATTTCTTATTGGATTCCCTTCACTCATTCGCTCAGAAGGACAAGGTAATTGTCACCACACGTAAAGAAAACAGAACACCTTCTTGGAAGTGGAGAGACATTGAAACAGTGGGCTGGGTTTTATTTTTTTTGCTATTTTCCTGTAGTTGAACAGTTGAGCAAAGTGTTGCTACTTAGAATATACAGAAAAACTACCAGGGAGGCTGGATCTAAAAAACCAGAAAAATGTCATAACAGATTGGAGAACTGCTTAATAAATTAATTATTGTACTTTATTAGAGACTTTTCGCACCTATTCTTAATATTCTAGAACTGTCTGACTCTATAATTTCATGTTTTTAAGGAAAAAAGTTAAATCTTGATGCCTTCTAATACAGTTCTAGGACAGGAAATAAACAGATAAAACTAAAGAAAATCATACCTTTTTGAGCTGAAAAGTCACAATGGACTGAAGAATTCAGATGCAAGTACTGTGAGATTATTTTCATTAAGATTCTAAAGAGTCAATATATAATATTCTAGGAAGTCTAACTGTCCCAAACAAAACAGTGTAATTTTGTTAGAGATGATTAGACTACTCATAATAATGTACAGTCATTTACTGGAATATTTTTAGAGTTATCTTAAATTGTTTGCAAACACAGAGTAACTGGAGAAAGTTTCAAACACACTACTTTCAGGCTAAGATTTTTCTTGTGTGATGTTCCTATGACTTTCACACAATTACTCAATACTGTATTTATAGGGCTGTAGTTACTGAGGGTGCCACTATTTTAAGACGGATGTGTTCATGCTGCAGTAGAACAGGCTTTGTCCCAGGGAGCTCGAGGTATAAACATATTGCGAGACAAGAGGTTCTAGCCGTTTGCATGCTGTTTGTGATGTTTTCTATTGTTGCTGGCCTGGTGGCATTTGAGAATTGATCTTTAACCTGTTATTTTTGTTGTTATTGTCATCTTTAACACCTTTACGTGTGCAACAAGGAAGGGTCTGAAAATGCACTGAACTGTTCTGCCATTCTCTTGCATTTTCTGTTCCATAAGCAGAGACATATGGTTTTTTCCCCGCTTGCCAGTACGCTCTCTTCTCCTCTAAGCTGCCTGTCCCCCCTAGCCAAGCTCTCTGTGCTCTCTTGAACAGGGCCTTAGTTTGCTGTTACTAATGCACCAAGGGATATGTCGGAGATGATCCACAGCTCAGAAATGGATTATCAGCATTATCTTTCTCACAGCAGGCTTCCCCCTGGCTAGATTGAGGTCCTACTGCATATAAGCAGAGCTAATGATATCCTGATCTTGCCTTCTGAATGTGCTATGGGGCAAGGGTTTGCCCATGGCAATAATACTTGCATCTTCTCAATTGCTTTGTGGAGCCCCATGTAGCCTTGCAGTGTAGAGAAGTTTATGTAGTTTTTTCAAAAAATACTGCTTTTGCCTCCTTGCTTTTAACAGCCTGACATTTTCTGAGGATAGGGTGGAGAGAAGCATGTATTAGCAAACATTTTTAAGTATGCTCCAAAGCCCCCTTCCAGCCACCCCCTCAGCAAAGAGCAGCAGTAGAGTGAAAGCACACATCTTAAGAGCTTAGTGAATAGTTACTTACATTATTCAGTCATCTCTGAAGGTCATAAAATTCAAGCTGTGCACACCAAACGTAAGAAGAGTGTGAATAAAAGCCTAATGCTTGCTTCCTTCTTTGGCCATGGGCTTCATCACTCTGTCTTCCTGCTTTCAGTTTCTCATTGCTTCCAGTGTTTGGAAGGATATTGTGAGGATAAATACTCTGCAATATTCTGAGAGCCTAAACAAGGAAGGAAAATTCACATCATAAATTTTAATGCCTGAAGTACATTAATATTTACTTCTGATTATTTGGTTTTGATTTTTTTTTTAATAATCATCATACCAATATTAACAGTGTTGAGAAGTCTAAGAGAAAAGAATCCTATAGGAATTCAGTAGTAATTTACCAGTCATTGACACTGCTTTTAAAATGTTACAGTTTAGGTATCTGGGTAGGTTTTTTGGGATTTG
>NW_009730063.1:0-8242 GCF_000703405.1 Apaloderma vittatum | reverse complement strand
AGAGAAACCAGTCTTTCCAGATCCAACTGAGAAGTTTGCAAATTCAGCATGACAAATTTCTTTGTTTTCAGTGGTCACTGAAGCAGGCCTCTAGGAAGTGATGTCAGTTATTAACAAGTGTTAGTACTACAGTAATAAATAACATCAGTATGAAGAGCTGGTTGTCTCAGTCTGCATTAATAAGCCTTAGTGGCCAAAATACTGACTCTGACTTCTGCTTACCTCAGGGAGGCTGGCAGGAGCCCAGAGGATGGTACAGCATGGATAACAAGTACCTGCTAACATTGTCCTAACTCTAGCACCTGGAGGAGCAGCTGGTGAGCCACAGTGAGGACAAGATAAATGAAATAAAACTTGCTTAGAATCAGCTGCTAATAGCTACCGCTTTTGGCTCTTCTCCTTTTTCTCTTGAAAATTCAATGTTTTCTCGTCCTATGGCCCACAGAGCCCATCAGAGTATGCATCCATGAAGCAGTGTTGATGAGTCAGGGAAAAGCAGTTAAGGAAAGAGTCTATTGGCATTGTCTTTGTGAGCTCCTGGCTCTTGCTAAGTGGTGGCCTCCAGCTGATGGGAAAACTTAAAGGTGTCCACAAATCAGTAGATGTTGGTAATGCTTTGTAAATCACTGGCAAAACTCTCACAGGTCAGAGCACGCTGTGTTAGGTTTTCTTTCTGATGAACCAGGGCATTATTTTTTGTATTCTGCAAAATTGTTTCCACTGTAGGAGAAAGCCCCTGATGATGCTCAGAGTCACAATGGGGAACTGGCTACCAGCTTGTGTGCTTGGAAGATGTTCCTGAACTTGGAATTGGTTTTGCTCCTTTGATTGTACTCTTCATGGGTTGTTTTTTTTTTGTGGGTTGTTTGTGGTTTTTTTGTTTATTTGTTTGTTTGTTTTGTTTTGTTTGTTTGGGGGAGGTTTTGTGAGGTGACACACAAAAAGCTGTATAATTAGACACTAGTTCTGCACTAGTGGAATAGTTGTTGGATACTAGTGTGCTCAGGACCTGGTCTTTATTCTACTTTGTGTTGTAACAGCTGGGAATATATAAAATTGCTTCTCTGGTGCTGGGTATGTTTTATAAGTATGTAATATTGAAAGTAAATCCCTCTCCTTAGCAAGAATAAGGGAAATAGTGTATGGATACATCCAATGTGGTCTTCTTTTTGAGAAACAGATTTTCCGTGTGCCAATTTAAATTTTATCTACTTTGTAAAGCATTGCTGAAAGGGAGCAGTTTAACATTATGTATATAGTCAAGTGGAGAGTATCTTCATGCTGGTTTGAGATAACCATCCATCTAATAACTTAAAAAAAAATCACTGTTTGATGTGACAACAGACTTGATCACAAGGAATGAAGATTACAGAATTTATTAAGTTTAGACACATATTTTCCTTGGATCATGAGAATGTATCTTTGCTACAGAAGTTTCACATTCAAAACACAGAGAAGAAATCCCTGGCAATTCCCATCAGTGTCACATTTTTACAGGTTTTCTCTGTAATCAGTTCTCATTTCTGAAACTTTGTTTTGGAACTAACTTCCTGAGTGATGAGCTATGGTATTTCATCTGAAAAAAACATCTCTCATTTCTGCGAAGACATATCTCTAGAAAAGAACTGGCCAAGCTTTCATATTTCAGCATCAGAAAAAATATTGCTCTGCATCTGAAATTCCTACTTGTTTAAGTTTTAGTTGGGATGTGTTGTGAGGGCTGTAATTTCAGTAGGAACTGACTAGATCAGGGCCTATGAGATGGCAGTGCAGCTGAGCTGAGGCAAAGAGTAATGTTAAGATCTGTTTGCAGCTCTTAGAACTTCCTAAAGAAATATGGGAATGTGAAAAGCCTGGATTTTTATCTCAGAAATTCTTTAACACTCAAAGGATAGCATAGACACTTTCAGATGAAACAACCTGTCTCCTTTTGAACAACATCTCATGCTGATGTTTCAGGAGGAAAAGATTAAAACATTATTATATGTTTACAACAACGAGGCTAGGAAAGGATTATTCTAATTGAAGCATAATAACTTGTAACAAACACTTGATTTTAATGTAAAAAGTTTTTAGAGACTGACATGAGTTTTAATACATAGAATTTGGCCAGATACTCCACGTACTGCTGTGGGTCTCATTTATTATGCTTGACCTTTTAATGAATAATATTCAGATAAATGGGATATCACAATTATCTTGATCACAAGTTATCTGTGATTCTAGGAACTGGTAAATATCCGTACTATTTTAATTGGAATACCTTCATTTCCGTGTATAAACCTCTTCAGTTCTTGCTTAGAATAATCCAATTGAATATTATGCTTAGATATACATGTCCTCACAAAAATACTTGTTTCTAACCTCTTAATATGTTATTCTTCTGTACAGAAAAACTGAGCCTCATTAGAGGAAAAAAAATCTAAAAATGAGGATGAAAAAAGTATTTCTCAGGGCCTTCATAAACTTTCTTAGGGACTAAACTTTAGGATCTTTCAGTTCTATGACTGTTCTTAAATTCTAGTACTAAGTGCGAGGCCTCACGAAGGACAGGGAAATTCTTCTTCTTCTAGTAGTGAAATACTTTTTTATTTGATCTTGACCTAGGTTTTGGTTAAAGTACTGCCTTGTACTCATATAAAATTTGCCAAGATTATTGCACAGACAATATTGCAGTCAGAGAACATGTTTTTCTTATGCCAATGTGCACGTACACAAAAGATTGTTTATTTCCCTCAGGTTAGCCTCAGCAAAAATAAGTTTTTACAGGAGCACTCTCCAAAGCTTTTGCTTAATAAAAAAAAATGTTGGGAAATAAGAAATGGATTCCAGGGAGTAAAGAAAGATCAGATTTTATGTGGCAGAAACTTTACGCATTATGTAAGAATTTCAGATTAATATTACAAGGAAGTTAAAACTGTTAAAGATTTTTGTCAAGTATGATCACACAGCCAGTGGCTTGGTGAGCCACATTTCCTCCAGATTAACTGTGAGATCAGGAATTTGTGAGGGTTTTTCAACTCTGCCCTGAACTGAACCTGCTGAGCAATGAAGAAGATCTTCCTGCCATTGCACATCTTGAAAAGAGATGATGATGATGAGAGCTGGTGTGTCGATGCATGAATTAATAGGACAAATTGAACAGTGAAGAAAAGCGATCCTTACTGCCAGCTGCGTATCTCAGCTGCATCTGAATGTATGTGGTATATTTCTGTATTGTGCCCCAGCTAACTCCCCAGCAGATTCAGAACTCAGCTGAAATGGGTCTCAACCTGAAGATCCTGGATATATTTGAGGAGTCAAGAGTGCCCTAGCTGGCTGAATTTGAACCTCAGTGTGCTCTGCACAGCTTTTCATAGAACTGTAGAATCATAGAATCATAGAAACATCAAGGTTGGAAAGGACCTTAAGATCATCAAGTCCAGCCTACAGCCCTACACCATCGTAACACTAAACCATTTCCTGAAGTACCATACCCAGACATTTTTTTAAATACGACCAGGGATGGTGACTCCACCACGTCCCTCTGCAACCCATTCCAGTGCTTCATCACGCTTTTGGTGAAGAAGTTTCTCCTAACATCCAACCTAAACTTCCCCTGGTGCAACTTGAACCCGTTCCCTCTTGTCCTATTGCTGTTCACTAGGGAGAAGAGGCCTATACCCGTCTCACTGCAGCTGCCTTTCAGGGAGTTGTAGAGAGTGATAAGGTCTCCCCTCAACCTGCTCTTCACCAGGCTGAACAGCCCCAGCACCCTCAGCCTCTCTTCATAGGACTTACCCTCTAGTCCCCTAATCATTCTGGTTGCCCTTCTCTGTACCTTCCCTAGCACCAGGATATCCTTCCTGTACTGGGGAGCCCAGAACCGCACACAGTACTTTAGTAAGAGCAGCTGTGACGCCGGCACCGTATTTGGAAATAGCAGGGCAACAGTGGATCTCGGAGTATCTACAAATCTTTGCTTTTGACAGACATCCTTCCTCCATTCGCTTGGGATGGTTTAGGGGAAAGACCACTCTTCTTCTGAAATACATTCCAGAAGATGTATTGGGCTGTAACCTTAGTCATACAGCAGGCATTTTGGAGCTGCAGGCACAGAGAACATATATAGCCTCTCTGCTTTCCAACCTGCTCTTTAAAAACACTTTACTGGGGTTTTTTTGTTCTGTTTTTTTTTTTTTTTTTTTTTTTTAACTCTGGACTTACTGTGTGCATTATGCAGACCTTAGCCTGCATTTGATGTGTTCTGGCAGAAGTAAAATGATCAATGCCAAAGACAAACAATGCCAACTTCTGTGGATTTGTCTCACAACAGTGTCATGCATCTTTTCTGTGAGCCTGGCCCTTCTGAATGCAGATGACATGATTATTTTGGTTTTGTGCTTGCATATGTACCCACATATTACAAAGAATGGTTTTATAGTAACCTTCAAATACGAGCAACCACGTTGGATAACAGCACCCTCAAGCCAAAGGCAGAGGTGGCTGGTGTGCTAAGGAAAACAAAATGCTGTAAATTATAACAGCCATTTCCAACAAGATGGAAATCGAATAACATTCTTGCTCCTCCCCAGCCCAGCACGGGATGTTCATCTGAAATGTTCCTCTCATATTGACTCATGTCTGGTTGGGCAGCGGATGATGTTGACTGGCTCAGGGGTAAGCGTGTTGCCTGTTTCTCCCCCAGGTAATATCTGGGGCTCTTTTCTTGTGCCTTGGGAGAGTAAAAGGCAAGGGATGAAGGGAGAAACAGCAGCAGCAGCACCTAGCTCAAGTGAGCACATTTCTAAAAGTGTGTCAGCTTTGTTCCAATAGTGCTGAGAATGAAGGCATCTGCACTGATTGGGCACTTGCAGAGGAGAAGCAGATGAAAGCTCTGGAAGATGTTGTTGTGGAAGGAAGAAGAGAGCGGGGACTAGAGGGTGGAGAGAACGTGAACAGCAGGATTTACCTGTCTTGTGGGAAAACTAGTGAAGGAGAAAGGAAAGAGCAGGCAGGTGTTTGAATTGCAGGAAAGAGATGTGAGCCTTTGCATCTTAGCCTATTCCTATTCTTTTCCAGTTTCAGTCACTGATGATTTTCTCCATGCAGATGCCAAAAGATGACTATTTAATCACATTTTTGGTATGATTAGCTCTCTTATTTGTGTTTGGAGTTATTAATTTATAATATTTGTTGCAACCTTTACTCTAGGATGTCCATATAAGTCTTTAAATTGTAACTTTAAATCCTTAGTGAAATGATAGTACAATGCTCTGAGAACTTTACAGTCACAGATGGTACTGAGGAAATATTTCACAATGAATAATTTATCCAGTAGACAAATGTAATGTTCCCAACTAGCTCATGAAGAGATCATGAAATTATTTGTTATTCTTTTTTTTTTTTTCCCCCCTCCAGCAAATGGTCCTCTGTGTCTGGTACATTATCAGTGTATTAACTGCCTTGAAATATACTATATTGAGAATGTGTCCATGATACGATCAACTGAGAGGAAGATTAGACGGATATGACTAAAAAGAGGAAATGAAAGAAAAATCCACAGTACAAATGATGAGACTACTTCCTAAAATGTTAAGTAAGCATGAGTTTTTAAAACAGATTTTGTTTCCATAATGTACTTTGTAAGAAAAATCAGTAGCCCCTGGTCTTTTCAAAATGAGGGGCATTGATGAACCAGATAATTATTTATTCAGACAGATTATCTCAGTTTTCAGAAAATGACTTGATAAGCTCAATGTAATGTTATGCATGTCTGGGTTCATAAGGGAAATCTATTCAGAGTAAAGGACTTATTTCAAAGCGAGGATCCCAGGAGGATGGTTTGTATTCTAAGAGCAATATTCTATTTCATTGACTACAATAGCAGTAATCTGTTAACCTCTGAGGCAATGCAACTGTGGAGCCTCGTAAATAAAGCTGCAAAAAGTGATGAAAACATATAAAAAATAGTAAAAGCCTCACAGACACTGCTAAAGGACTTCTTCAGGAAATGGAAAGCTCTTTTCTAGGTATGCGAAGAAGCAGATAACAGAGCTTGAGTTTTTGTGTAAATACAAAATAAAACCATGCATTGAAAAGGAACTGGTGAAAGCTATCAACCAAAATACTCTAAATGATACTTGGAACTATGCTTTAGTAATCCATGGCAGTTTGTCTGTCTCAGTTATAGAATCTGTCAGATGCCCTGGTGTAGTGGTTTGTCCCTGGTCAGAGGCCAGGTGCCCACACAGCTGCTCTGTCACCCACTCTTCTCAGCTAGACAGGGGGAGAAAATATAACAAAGGACCCACAGTTTGAGAAAAGGACGGGGAGATAACTACTGTCCCAGGCAAAAAAGACTTGATTTTGGGGAAATTAGTTAAATTTATTAAAGAACAAATCATAGAAGAGTAATGAGAAATAAAACAGATCTAAAAAAAACCCCCCAAACCTTCCCAATTTATCAACCTCCTTCCCCCAGGCAGCACAGGAGGACAGGGAATGGGGGTTGTGGTCAGTTCATCCGATGTCTCCCTGACTCCTTCTTCCTCTGGGGGAGGAGTCCTGACTCTTCTTCTGAGCCATTCTAGGGTTCCTCTCATGGGAGATGACATTCACACACCTTTCTCCAAAGGGAGTCTTCTCACAAGAGACAATTCACAAAATTCACCAATGGGAGTCCCCTCTATAGGGTGCAGTCCTACAGAGGGAAACTGCTGCAGTGCAAGTCCCCTGCAGTGTCACAAAAGTGCTGCCAGACAACCTACTCTAGTGTGGGCTTCCCATGGGGTCACAGCCCTCTGCAGGCATCCTCTTGCTCTGGCTCAGGGTCCTCCACGGGCTACAGGTGGACATCTACACCCCCCATCACAGCCATGGGCTGCAGGGAGACAACCTGCTTCACCGTGGTGTTCATCACAGGCTGGGGAACATTCTGCTCCAGCTCCTGGAGCACATCCCCCTCCCACCTCCCTCACTGACCTTGGTGTCTTCAAATATTCTCACTCCCCTCTATCTCTGCCACTTGTTGTGTGGCACAGGTCTTTTTTTCTTTTCCCATTTCTTAAATATGTTTTCACAGAGGCGTTCCTATCCCGTCACTGCTGACAGGCTCAGCCTGGGCCAGCGGCGGGTCCATCTTTGGAGCTTCCAGTAAGTTCTTGCAGAAGCCACCCCTACAGCCCCCTCCGCCCCACCACCGAAATCCAGCCCAGCCAACCCATTACAGGCACCAAATTTGTCAGGCATAATTTACCCTTAATGAGACCATGTTGGCTGTCACCAGTCAGCTCTGTATTTTTCATCTGCTGATCTACTCCATAATCTTCCTGGACACAGAGGTGAGTCTTTCATCTGGGAAAGAACAACCCCATGTGCCCGTGTGGGGACTGACCTGCTGGAGAGCAGTGTAGGGGAAAGAGATCTGTGGGTTCTGGTGGACAGCAGGATGACAATGAGCCAGCAATGTGCCCTCGTGGCCATCTTTGGGTGTATTAGAAGTGCTGTGGCTTGTAGATTTGATAGAGGGTCTCCTCTTCCTCAACTCTGCCCTGGTGAGGCCACATCTGGAATATATAGGAATAATGGGTTTAAGTTAGGACATAGGAAGTTCCACCTCAACACGAGGAGAAATTTCTTTACTGTGAGGGTGACAGAGCCCTGGCACAGGCGGCCCAGAGAGGCCTTGGAGTCTCTGTCTCTGGAGACATTCAAAACCCATCTGGACACGTTCCTGTGTGACCTACTGTAGGTGATCCTGCTCTGGCAGGGGGGTTGGACTAGATGATCTTTTGAGGTCCCTTCAAGCCCCAACATTCTATGATTCTATGTTCCCTGAAGTTAGTATTTCTGGCAGAGGATTCCTTCCAGCTGTAACTACTCACTGGGATCAAACTGAGCCCTGCTAGATGATGCTGGGATGAGAGTGAGGTTTTTGGTTGCGAGAGTGAGAATCTCTCAGCTATTTTCCACTGTTTCAGTTGCTGTTTCCAGCTAGGAAAAAAGCTCTCTGAGCTGGGGAAAATCCTAGCCAAGTGGTGATAGGATCAACATAGGCATTCATATACAGAGTGCAAAGGAAGCTGTTTCAAAGGAGAAGTACGTAAGCGTCTCAATAGATGATAGTCATATCTGGCACATGGAGACCAAATTGTTTTCTCAATTGATTTCTAACAAAGCTTTTAATAAGGTAGAATTAGGAGAGGATTCTAGCCAATGACTTTCTTTTCTAGGCTGTATTGGGTTGGCTCAGCCGGATTTT
>NW_009730062.1:0-2825 GCF_000703405.1 Apaloderma vittatum | reverse complement strand
TCCCTTCAGCCAATTAGTGACCCACCTCACTTCTTGGTCATGCAGACAACACTGCCTCAGTTTACCTATGAGGATGCTGTGGGAGATGGTGTCAAATGCCCTGCTGAAATCCAGATAGACCACATCCACTGCATGACCACCATCCATCCACCTCGTTATGTCTTCATAAAAGGCTATTAGGGGGCCGTTTAGCTCAGTGGTTTGAGCAGTGGTGCTGGCAACAATGACAACACTGAGGTTGCGGGTTCGATTCCTGCTCAGTCCCCATGTGTTGCCTGGTCTAGTCAAGAGGTGGTGTTCCTGCCAATGACAGGGAGGTTGGACTAGATGATCTCTAAGATCCCTTCCAGCGTATGCCATTCTGTGATTCTATCAGGTTGGTCAAGCATGACTTGCCCTTAGCAAAGCCATGCTGACTGCTCCTAATAACCTACTTATCCTTGATATGCCTAGAGACAGTGCCAAGGATAAGATGTTCCATCACGTTTCCGGGGATGGAGGTGAGGCCAACTGGTCTGTAGTTACTCGGGTCATCCTTCCTGCTCTTTACTCCCCATCAGGAGGGTTTCTTCCAGGAGGAATCTCTTCCTCTAATAGGGCATTTCCTGGTTCTCTTATTCTGGCATCTCATTGCAACCACTGTCCTTTCTCATGGTCCTTGGCTGCAAGGCAGCAGAGGTGTGCATTACCTCCTAAAGTTATGATTTACTATGTGCAGAGCATATGGAAGAACACTTCAAATTGGTTATGGCTCTTACATCAGGTTAAGGATGCCAAAAGCCATCTGTGTCACAAGCAGATGCAATGGCATGGCCTGGTTAAAATACACTTTGGTGTAACCATGAGTCTCACAATGGAGTGAAGAGCCAAGAATTAAGAGAAAAGCAGTTTGCTATGATGAAGACAAAGACAGAAGAGGTCTCTCAGTGAATCCAATGTATTTAGATGCAGTACCTATACAGCCCTTAAACTGCCTGAGAAGTGTGACAGACAGTCAGCGAAGTGATGGTAAGGATACTTCCAGAAAAATCTCATATGTTTCTGTCAGCTCACCGGTACAATTAGACTCTAGAGTAGCCATCAGAGCAGACACCGTAATGACTTTTTTAACACTCTCTCACCTCCCATTATTTCTGCTTGTAACATGCATATAGGTTATCAAGAAGTGCTTGGCCATGTACTAACATCTCTGCTATGCTCAAACACACAATCCAACTTGATCCAGATCCACAGAACCTGCTGAAATACCTAAGAAATAAATCTGATCTTGAAGGCAGCATGAGGGGGAAGTCTCAGTGTGCTGCTCTGACATACTCTCTTCCTTCACTTATACCACTACCCTAAACTTAGCCCAAATATTTCATCAACACAAAGGCCAGCTGGCATGGAAAAGTCCGTGTGCATGCTAACTCTTCAGAACACAATGCTTGCTTCCAAACAGCCCAATGGGAGCTAACAAGCTGTGGGACAGCCCTAAGCAGCTCCCTGCCACAAGCTGCTGTTGTAGTATAACAGCTGGGAGCTTGCCCTGGCACTTCCACATCTACAGCTCCAGCCTCTGCATCTCAAACTGAAGACCCAAGGCACTCAGGACTGAATGTGAGTTTTGCAGAAGCATTTGATCTGCCATGAGACTCAAAGACTGGTAATGAAATACTGTAGGTGCCCTCAATGTCTACTTTTCCTGTGATGAAGTCACCTCTGTGAGATTGATAAATGTTAATACAACATTTTTGTAAAACTTCTGCTAGCAAACTAAACACTACTGCGAAATGTTCTCAGGCCCTAGCTCTAGGTCATTAAATTGTTACCATTGTTTTCTAACTCTAGAATTGTTAGAACAGTCCCTAGTTTTGTTTTGACCCAGGGCAGCTGTCTCTCTCCCAGACGATACCCATGTACATTTCAGGAGTCAGCATGGGACAAAACCCACGAACCAGCCTGAACGTCTCAGGGTTTAATAGGCCATTTTGCACCAGTTTGCCTCAGAGCCAAATAGTAGCCCCTGGTACATGTGATTTACTGATGTGGACATTGCTAATAGTGAAATGGCCTTTGGACAGATGAAGGGATATGACACTGCTGGGACATTTTATTGCCTTTTCGTTTGGAGCCAGGGAAGGAAGCAGCAGCCTTGCAGAGGTAACTCTGACCACAACCTTGGTTTGCTCTGAGTTGCCCTCAGGACCATGCTGGGGCCAGAAGAAGGCCACTGAGTTGATGGGTCCTGCACTTGGATTGCAGCAACTCCAGGCAAGGCTACAGGCTGGGAGAAGAGTGGCAGGAAAGCTGATAGGTAGAAAATGACTTGGAGGTGTTGGTGGGCAGCTGGCTGAACATGAGCCAGCTGTGTGCCCGGGTGGCCAAGAAGGCCAACGGCATCCTGGCCTGTACCAAATACGGTGTGGCCAGCAGCAGCAGGGAAGTGATTGTCCCCCTCTACTCGGCACTAATAAGCCTGCACCTTGAACGCTGTGTTCAGTTTTGGGCCCTTCAAGACAAGAAAGACACTGAGGTGCTGGAGCATGTCCACAAAGAAGGGCAGAGAAGCTGGTGAGGGCTCTGGAGAACAAGTGTTATGAGGAACGGCTGAGGAACCTGGGGTTGTTTAGCCTGGAGAACACAAGGCCAAGAGGAGATCTTACCGCTCTCTACAACTAGTTGAAAAAGGGTTGTAGTGAGGTGAGGGTCAGTCTCATCTCCAAAGTGCCAAGTGATAGGACAAGAGGAAATGGCCTCATGTTGCACCAGGGGAAGTTTAGACTGGACATTAGGAAAACTTTCTCCACTGAAGGGGCTGTTAAGCATTGGAACAGGCTGCCCAG
>NW_009730061.1:3935-6871 GCF_000703405.1 Apaloderma vittatum | reverse complement strand
CTGGAGGTGTTTAAAGAACTAATAGATGTGGTGCTTGAGGATATGTTGTAGTGGTTAGAGAAATGCTGGGAAAAAGGTTGGACTTGATGACCCTGGAGGTCCTTTCCAACCATAATGATTCTGTGATTTTGTGATTCTGATTCCTGTAAAATCTCTAAGGATACTAATCCGCAACCTCTCTACAAAACTAGTTCCACTACTTAACCCTTCTCATTGTGGAGAATTTATCTTGCTTTACTTTGTTTTGTAGCACCGTGAAGATAAATGGCAAAATCCTCAGTTAACTTAGAGCAGTTTTACATCGTGTAAATTAATTTGCAATGGCAGTATCACTGCAGCTTAAGGCATTCTCAGTGCTGTTAGAGAAGTACCTCATCTCTTTCATTCTGCATTTGGTGGGCATGGGAAAAAGAGGCATCAGATAAGAGAGGTCATTCCATGAGGTTTTCGTGATCAGCCAACATACAGTGCTGTTTGGGGAAGATTTCTAAGACAGAGAAATTGACCTAGAGGGCATCTTAAGGGCATTTATAAAACACATTTATATATATTCACTTCAGCATTGGGTCCAGAGATGAAGTTGAGAGAATGTGCTAAACGTATGTTTACTGTGTCAGCTGAAGAAGTTTCTGCAGTTGAGGCCATGCAATTGTGGGTGCAGTGACAACGAGCACAGAGAAACTTTTCACACACAAGCAAATAATTGTGCCTCCAGTCACCTGGCTGGCAAACAGAGGGGAGAGTTTTGGCAAGCAAAGCAGAGGAGACTCTATTACCACGGGAACATAAACTGCACTTTCCTTTGATTTCAATGCAGTTCTTCGTATTCATAAAGAATGTGATTATGAGTAATGGCTCTTGTTACCCATCTTTGATGTTGGATCAAGCTGTCATGCATATACTCTTCTAGTGAAGTGCAGAAGTCAAGGTGCTGACATTACTTGATTTTCTTTCAGTTGTAAGATGTATGTTCCCCCGAGGGAATCTTAAAGCAGGAAATGAAGGGAGCCTTTCATCCCTGTCATTGTATATCATCCCAAAGGCCTGTGCTCAGTGCTGCCCAGGAGCTATAAAGAAAAGTCAAATGATTCAAATTTGCTGTACACACAGAAATGTGTATGTTTTCAAGGGTTTGTTTCTGAAGTGCATTCAAGTTTTTACACAAGGTAAAAAAGATTTAGGGGATTAAGTCTCCACTGCCTGAAAGCCTTTCAGAGTGATGACATGCATGCAATTACAGACTTGGTGTTTACAGAGTCAGGAAAGGTCTCTCCAGCCCCCTAATTAGAGGATATACTAGGATATGTTTACAAACATTCAAGTTCATCCAGACGCTTCCCAAATCCCAAGACCCTGTTGCTAAAATGCCCTGGGTCTTACAATTGTGATTTTATGCTTGCATGTGACGATATGACAGGATCACTGCTGAGGCTGAGCTTTTTTTTTGGTGATCACTGAAGCTGCACAGCAATTCTGAAATGGATAAACATGCTCAGTGTCACTTCTCAGCTTGATACTCAGTTTCATTTGTAAGAGTAGTAGAGCTGTTACACTTCTCCAGTAAATATCGTCTTTTGTACGCCTGCATATCTCAGTTTACCACATCCTGGGTGGAGTAGCTCAAAAATAATATAAGAAATATTTGTGGTCATAGTATAATGAGACAAAGTAGCAATATAGAGTGGATGAATGTACTAAATACACCTTTATAAGGTTAGCTTGGAATGTTAAGATTGCAATGGGCTGTTACAATACTGGGAATTGTGTAAATAGCTCAAGAATTTTACCCTCTGCTAATTTATGAGAGTATTCTTCTTGCTTGGATTTCTGTAGACATCTGTTCTTGATTACTGTGTCATCTGAGAGTTGCTAAATTTTTTTGTTTTCTCCTTCTGTCAAATATATGTTTAGGATTTCAGGTTTGAAAAAAAAACCCAGAACCCTATCTCACAGATTCAGTTTGGTTGAACTTTGTAATTTGAACACAGTTAAATCACTCTAGCAGAAGCCTTTCGTTTAGTTGATCTAATATCAAAGTTATTCCGTAACTTTCTGAGTTATTGTGTATAAGAAAGCCCCCTGGCATGCTTCCAGTAAAAGATTAGCTAACTTCCATTGTGATCTCTTCTGCATGTCCAAAGAGAGCAACAAAGCTGGTGCAGGGTCTGGAGCACATGTCTTATCAGGAGCAGCTGAGGGAACTGGGGCTGTTTAACCCAGAGAAAAGGAGGCTCAGGGAAGACCTTATTGCTCTCTACAACTACCTGAAAGGAAGTGAGGTGGAGATTTCTTCTTCCGAGTAGCAAGTGATAGGGTGAGAGGAAATAGCTTCAAGTTGTGCTAGGGAAGGTTTAGATTGGATACTAGAAAAAGTTTCTTCACTTGAAGGGTTTTCAGACATTGGAAGAGGCTGCCCAGAGAAGTCGTGGAGTCTCCATTCCTAGACATATTTGAAAGATGTGTAGATGTGGTGCTTAGGAACAGAGTTTAGTGGTGGGCTTGACATTCTCGGATTAAGCATTAGATTTCATTATCTTAAAAATCTTTTCATATGTAAATGATTCTATGATCCTGTTTTGTACCTGAGAAGAAATAAAAAACAAGACACACAAAATTTCACAACATATATTTTCAGATGTATCTCGTTTCTCTCTTTAATATGTGAAAAAAACTCTTTAACCTGAAGAATCAAGGAGGTTTTAATTATCTAATTTTTAAGCAAAGGGAATATCATAGAAATATTTTCAGGTGCTCAGTGAACATTTATCAATCTAGATTTTTCAGAAGAGTGAGGTTTCATTTTCATAGAATCATAGAATCATAGAATGGCATAGGCTGGAAGGGACCTTAGAGATTATCTAGTCCAACCTCCCTGTCATGGGTAAGGACACCTCTCAATTAGATCAGGCTACTCAAGGCTCCGTCCAACTTGGCCT
>NW_009730061.1:2685-3717 GCF_000703405.1 Apaloderma vittatum | reverse complement strand
GTCTTCTCTTTTCAAGACTGAACAGTCCCAGCTCCTGCAGCCTGTCCTCGTAGCAGAGGTTCTCCAGCCCCTGGATCATCTTTGAGGCCCTCCTCTGAACATGCTCCAACAGATCCATGTCTCTCTTATGGTGAGGACACCAGAACTTGACGCAGTACTCGAGGTGGGGTCTCACAAGAGCAGAGTACAAGGGGAGAATCACCTCTCTTGACCTGCTGTCTACACTTCTCTTGATACATCCCAGGATGCGGTTGGCCTTCTGGGCTGCATGAGAGCACTGCCGGCTCATTTTGAGCTTCTCCTCTATCAACACTCCCAAATCCTTCTCTTCGGGGCTACTCTCAACTCACTCTGTGTCCAGTTTGTATTTGTGCCTGGGATTAGCCCGACCCAGGTGCAGGACCTTGCATTTTCACTTGCTGAAGCTCATGCAGTTTGCACTGGCCCATTTCTCAAGCCTATCAAAGTCCCTCTGGATGGTATCTCTTCACTCAGGTGAGTCCACGACACCACACAGCTTGATGTCGTCGGCAATTTTGGTAGATTAAAAAAGATTTGGAGCATGCTGAAGTACTTTGAAAGTTCAATGTTATCCTGGAATTTTTACTTATTTTCTTTAACCTATTGTGCAGTAGGAATGCCCAGAGGACCTGAAATTTCACCTTTCATCAGATCATTTTATACTTTATACTTTATACTTTATATTTTATACTTTATACTTTATACTTTATACTTCTTTATACTTTAATATCACTGTGCAAGGTAAAGTAGCAATTTAAACTTCTGTTTAATCATTGTCTTATTAGATAAGTTTCTGTGACTTTAATTTGTAGTGTAATAAAGCTTTCTAACAGAATCTTTTCTCATTGTTTTCACTGTTTTATAGTACCATTCTCTTCAGCAATGATCCCCAATTTTTTCCACTTCCTCCTAAGTTCATGTCAGGATTTTCTTCCAACAAAGAGTTTGGTAGAAAGGGATCTACCTTGTAAGACCTTCCGAGTGGCCTGTTCACTTATTTCTAGGAGCAGT
>NW_009730061.1:0-2650 GCF_000703405.1 Apaloderma vittatum | reverse complement strand
CGCAGTAAGGCTCAACACCACAGAATCATAGAATCATAGAATTATTCAGGTCGGAAAAGACTCCTGGGATCATCAAGTCCAACCGCTAACCTTGCTCCACAAATCTCACCTATAAGCCATATCCCCCAACACCATATCTAAATGACCTTTAAACACATCCAGGGATGGTGACTCAACTGCTTCCCTGGGCAGTCTATTCCAATGTCTGACTACTCTTTCTGTGAATTTTTTTTCCTGATGTTCAGTCTAAACCTACCCTGTTGCAGTGTGAAGCCATTCCTTCTTGTTCTATCATTAATTACCTGTGAGAAGAGACCAGCACCAACCTCTGTACAATGTCCTTAAACATATTTTGTCTTGCCACAGTCCACCGCAGAATGAAAACTGCCCTGTAGGACTTTGTAAGTAAGTGGCAACAAATTCTGTGACTGCTGCATGATTGCTTACTGATGGGGACTTTATTTCGATTACTTTGCCAAGTGAGAGATTCTTGATAGAATATTTGTGTGGTTTTATTTTCTTACAGTTTTCTTTTCACTTTTTAAAGTGTGATGGTTTTTTTCTTAATTTCATAACAAGTTATTGAGTTTTATATATTAACTACCTATATTATATAAACAGATGGCAACTAGCTGGAGATCCTTTCTCTCAGTGAAATAAACTTTCTAATGCTACTGACAGGTGTTTAACTGTCCCCTTGTCATTTTGTTTGTTAGGGTATTTTCCTCCTTTCTATGTTAGCAAAAATTTAGAAGAAAGTACTTTGCACGAGTAACTTTTCTTCTCCTCCTGAAAGATGGAAGGAAAATAGTTAGTTCAGACAATCTTAGTTTACATACATCCAATTTTGTTCTTTTTAGTGTTTTCCCTTTATCACAAGGTTTTTGTATTGGCTCTGTTTTGTGAAGATTACTGTCGACAAGGATTGCCATGAGAAGTAAAGAATGTAGGGAGCTACAGAGTGGTCCTAGTGTGAAATATGGGAGACTTTGGTTGCATAAGGAATTCACGTGAAATAAGACGATGGAAAGGACATTGTTGAATAATTTTATTTTGAGGTTGTAATTCAGAGGCTATTTTTGTGGAATGAAACTGGATGTCACAGGATAAGTAAGGGGTCTTAATGAGTATCACTCCATTCAGTGAGATCTATGTCATGCACCCAAAGGCCAAAGGGATGCTTATATGTTAAGAAGACAGTAGAGCTCTATTCCACAAGTGGACTTCCAAATAGGAGTTGTATAGATTGTCTTTTAAAGTGCCTAACTGTCCTCTAATATTAAAAAATAATAAGCCACTGTGGCAAATCATGCTACTTCAGTACTTTGGTTGCAGCACTTTTCCCCAGTAAAGGATTCTTTGATTCCATTTTCACAGTTATACATGCTAAAACAAATAAGAGATATTTAAGAGTGAGAGATACCATCTTTAGAGATATTTGTAAAATTAGAAGTGTTGACAAAATCTGGGTGTGACTTGGGCTTTCAAGGTCTATGTTTTCTTTTTTCAGAAAATTTTCTTCAGGTATTTTTTACAGAACTTTGTCAGAGCTACTGTTATCTGACATTGCACAAAAGAGTATGCCAATGTCCCGGTCTTATTAACTCTTTAATATGCACTTAACTTTTAATGTGAATTGTATTAGTGACTCTTGTGAAGTTTTATTTTGCAGGATAGCTGTTCATATGCAAAGGTAATGGCAGAATTCATATCTAAGTTTATAAATAAGCTATTAATAAAACATGCATAGCTCTCATTGCGATTATGTCTAGATTACTGATTAATGCTTCTAAGCACTCTCTCATTGCAGTTAGGTCTAGATTACTGATTAATGCTTTTAAGCACTGTCACAACAAAATGACACAGTAATACATCTTTTTTCATATACAACAATTTCTCTCAGTCACCTGATGTGGTAGCTATGTTTTGCAATACACAACAAAGAACAACTTTCTCGGATTCTGTTTGACTGGTAGTAGAATGAACGTGACATGTCCTGTCAAACATAAATGCTGTGAACAAAAGTATTTCTCCTGGTCTCAGCACAAAAAAATCACAGAAAAGAAGGTGCCACTTCTCAAGCATATTAATGCTTCTGTTGGCACTTTCTGAGGCTTCACAGCACGCTTACAGTAGTGTGTTTCATCTGATTATGTCATCTTTGGATCATCATGTATCTTGTATTCTTAAGGGATGTTCTGGCTTGTCCATCTGTGTCTGTCTCCTGTCAGTGGTTTTCCCTCCCATGACATCTAGGCTTACAAACTTAAGGTGTATTTCTTGTAACTGTTTGTGGTCTAATCTTCATACTGGCATAGATGTTTCACTCTACTCAAGTAATTTCATCTTCATGGGACATACTGAAAGAATCTGTGCATCACATCACTTGTCAGACCTCTTTGCTTTTTATCTTCATTAATTCCTAGACACATTTTAATTTCATATAGTACATTTTATCATTACTGCAAATACCTGGTAGAAAATATTAGGTCCCCATAAAATTTCAACATTATATTTATTTTATTGGCCACATCTCCTCTTTGTGCTCTGCTATCCTTTCTACTCATGGAAGAATAGTTCTAGAATAGTTCTAGAATAGTTCTAAAATAGTTCTTTCCTTCTGTCTTGGTTTAGAAGACAGGGGGAAAGC
>NW_009730060.1:23224-28469 GCF_000703405.1 Apaloderma vittatum | reverse complement strand
TTTGGGGACTTTGATTTCCTGGAGAGTTGCCAAGTTCCCTGTTAGTTTGTGTAATTCCCAACTTTATTTCCTTGCTGACGTTTCCACTGGAGTCAGCAGATGGCTTTTCTTTTGCACTCCAGGAATCCCTTCAGGGGAATTTAACTAAAGCATCTTCAACTCTTTGCAGTTAAATTCCCCTAATTATATATTCTGTTCACCAAAGAAAATAAAATAACGGGTGCATGAGCTGCACGTGGGTGTCCTAATTTTAAATCCCCAAAAGAAGAACCGTTTGAACAGACTTGGATACAAATTCAAGGTATTTTGCAAGCATGGCAAGAAGGGTTCCTGCACGCTCCAGAAGAAGGGGATCCCGTTCCCTCTATCCCACTGGCGCTGGAAGTGGTTGAAAGAACCGACGGCTGCCGGAGCCAGCTGCGTCAGGCTTCGTGTGTAAGCCACATAAAGGAAGAGACTTTTAGACGTAGTTCTGAAGTTAGTGTTTTAATCTTAATGATAAGGTGACGGTGCCTTTTGCTCGCAGGACCAACAGGGCTGTTTGCAAACACAGGATCTGGACCAAGGCAGGAGCAGCCCCGTGTTTCGGTGGGATGCAGCAGGGGGAGGTCTGGGCAGAAAAGGGGGATTTGCCCTCGATGAAGGGGCAGCAGAGCCCTTGGCCGCAGCGGAGCCCTTGGCCGCAGCCGTGTGAGCGGGGCAGCGCGGTAGGAGCAGGTCTGCAGGAGGAGAGCGGGTTCAGAGGGGCCTCGTGGTGGGAGCAGGGGTTGGCTTAGCTCTGTAGCTGGCCAGGCTGCAGTAGGAGCCCAGCGGTGTCCATGCCTTGCAGTTATGCAAATTCTCCCATCTCCTTCACGGTGCGACACAAGGGGATGATTAACGATGTACTGGGCTGTCTTTTGGGGCCATGGGAGGGCTGATGGGGGGCTCTCGCACGCCCTTCATATCAATCACAAATTGCCGGGCACAGGTTTTTGATTTGTACGCAAATCCTAACCGTCAGGACGCTGGGGCGGCTAATTTAGTAGCGTTTCCCCCAAATCCCAGATGGCTCAGTGTCATCTATTAGGCACAGCCTTGACGTTTCTTGTGCCCTCGGCGCCGTGGCGGAGCGGTGACTTTTATCACAAAGCTGTCCTGCTAATCTCCTGCTCTGGCGAGAAGGAAGGTCCCAGCTGCTTGGGGAGAGGGCAGAGAGTCCTCCCAGGGCTGCGGTTTTAATGAGAAATGTAAAACTCGATCAGAGGAGCCGTGAAGTGGCACAGAGCGCATCCCTTCCTCCCTCCCTCTGTCTCCAGCGGCCTTTTTTGTTTTGTCCTTTAGAAAAGAGGAGAAGAATATAGGGACAGATCAAATTAGACTTGGACTTCAAGTGTGCCGTTGTGCCTCTTCCCTCAAAAGAGGCGCGTTTATATTAAAACGCCCGGGTTCGTCTCTCATTTCTGTCATTAACTGTGTGACCAAGGTAATCTCTTTGGCCGCGTATGGGAGGTGGAGATAAAGCTGCTTATCCGTCCCTCTGGAGTTCTGTGTGAAACGGCTGTGAAAGTGGTCACATAAAAGATATCACTAGATTTAAGCGGAATAAAATGTAACAGTGGGCGTCAGCGTGTGCCGATCCACCCAAACATGTTCAGCCTCCTGGAAGTCCTTGTGAAACAGCCGCTCGCTTCTCGGTGCAGTAGTGCGTTCGCCATGTCCGAGACAAGCAAGGAAAGGAGGAGGGTTCTGAGTTTAGTATTACGCGCTACTGCCACATTGTTCATTCTCTGGAAAACTTTGCTGACGGCGTTGCCTTTTCTCCTGTGCGCAAGTGATGCTCAGTCAAGTTCGGAGGCAGAACCAGTGAAAATCGTTACACTAAAAATCTTCAGCTGGCTCTGCGTTCCTCACAGTAAAGCTCTAGATTTTGCAGCCATGTCAAGAGAGCATAGGCCAGAAAATGTGATATATGTATAAATGCGGAATACATCTTTAGAGAAACAGAAAATGAGGAAAAAAGGGAACAGAGTAGAATAAATAAGGAGAACTATAGCTCTGCTTGGTGCCTCTGCCTTCGCTGAAGAGATGCTGGTTTGTACAAGCACAGGGTCTCTTTGAGGAGATTGCTCTGTTGTTTGAAGCATTTTTTCCTGCATAAAGAGCTTTCCAGTTCCACAAAGGCACAGGGGTTCCTCCCACTCTGTCCTTTGAATGGGCTTTCTGCTCCTGCCAGCCCGAAGAGCCAGGTGATGTTTTATGATGGAAACTCCATGCCAAGTGTCACCATCGCCGCAGTGTCTGTAACCCAAAGCTCGCCCCGTCCTGGGAAGGCGCTGCCCAGGCGCCAGCTGATCGTGCTGTGTGCCTGCAGCCAGGAGATCTGCCTTCGGGGTATTTCAAATAAAGTCAGCCACACGATAAAAAGAGTAAACGGCCTCCCTCAGGAGGAGTGAGGCTGTCGCAGGAGGCTCAGTGCTCTTCACTGTCCCTGTGACGTGGTTTCCCATAGAAGCGGTGGTTCAGGGATGCTGAGCTCACTGGGTGCTGGAGAGCAAACGCCCTGGTTGCAGGATTAACCCTCGAGCTTTAGCCCTGGGTAAACAAAGCCCCCTGAGCTCGCCGAGAGCCCCGGGCCGGAGTCCTGGCCTGAGAATTGCCCAGGCAGGGCAGAGGCTGTCAGTGGAAATGGGTGATAAAACCAGAAATAGTGTTCTATGCCTTTAAAAGAGGATAAATGGGAGGAAAAGGATTAGATTTATATGATCCTTTTCAACACAGGGCTTCTGTGAATGGAGGAGGGTAAAGAGGTGCATTTCCTTGATTTGCTTTCAGAAGTTTGACATTTTGTCACATACCAATACCCTGGTTTAGTAAACTTGCATTCCTCTTGTTCTGTATGCAGGTTGTTAATAAGAGCTACTTCTTTGTAAGCAGGAACCATAAATCATACATTGTAGTAATTAAGCTGTTCTTAGAATACTATATTAAACTGATAGAATCCAACCAATACATATCTTAGATATTTTGCCAGTTTTGACTTTAATAATATGGCAAGACTACATTTTTTTTCCAAAATTTGCACATAGTAAACAATTTATTCCTCACATGGATACCACAGATGTTAGAATTGGCTTGCTAAATTAATTAAGTACATATGCTGGTTGTTTTATGATTTAGAAGTGTCATGCAGTCTGTAGGTTTTACTGCCTGAAGACTATGATCAGTCTTTGTCTGATAGACTTTGTTAGCTTGGTACAAAAAAGCAACAGTGCTTTCCTTTTCAGAAGAGAATTTCTTTTTGATACTTTGGGCTGCTTTTCCCAGTAGCTTGGAAGAATAGCCTCAAGGTCTTAATGTCCTGTAAGAGATTAGCTTCCCAGTGCATTCATCTTGGAAACAAAACAAACCCAAAACACCACCACCTCCCCCCAAGCAAACAAACAAAAACCCTGACCCCCCAAAACCCAAACCACCAACCAACCCAAAACTCAGTGAAAGTCCTAATAAAATGCACATGAGAGAGGGAGTTGCTATAGAGAGACCAAGGGGCGCAATAAAATGCAGGTTAAGAATCCTCCGGAAAGAAGCCTACTCCAGGGACCGCAGAGTTAATTAACTGTTGCTGAATTGGAAGAGGACTGCGTAACGTTTGGCTCTGTAATACTTAGAGTTAAGGAACCTTTGATTAGAATTAATCAAATCTCATGAGGTGATTACCATAAGGGTCAGCGAGGACTCTCTTCTTCCCCTGCCGCACCCGCACATCGCTCCCGGCTTGGCTAAAAGCAATAAATCAGTTCTTTAGCAGCTTTTACGTCTCGGTGGCCCCCTTGCGCCCCAGCGACCCCCTTAGCTGGCCCCCACCCAGCGTCCAGCTCGCCGGGGAATTTGAGGGGCGATATTCCTTACGGGGAGACAGCCCTCGCCGTCGTTTGCTTCTTCCCATCTTCTCTGAGCACTTGCTTGCTGGTGCAGCTCAGCCCTTCCCGCCGCCTCGTGGTGGGGTTTAATGTCCTTTGCTGCCTGGATCCACCTCGCGGTGTGCAGAGCCCGTTTGTTGGGGGGGAGAGCTGCTTCTTCACAAGCTTTTATTGTGCCTGGGCTGCGGCACCGTTGGTAACACGGTTTGTGTCGACGCTGTGTTGCTTTGAGGCAAGTGCAGTGACTGCGGGCTGCAAAGGTGTGACCGTTTTGTTTTCTGCATATTTAATACTTAGAAAATAAACGTTCTGCATAAAAATGAGAGAGCAGAGAAGCAGTTTGTATTCTCTTTGAACTTTCCTCCTCAGATCTGAAGGTACTCTCAGGTGTGTGTTAGGCTCTCACAGAGAACCCGGCATTGTCATGGCTGGGAAAACATTATTTCATGCTTTGTGACAGACACATCAAATATCTTTTAGCTATTTAACCAGCAAGGAAATGAAGCAGCTGCGTCAGTAGTTTGGAAAGCAGCTCCTTCTCCCTGGAGGCCAGCGCTGTTACAGCCTCAGCTACCTGCAATCCCTCGGTGTTTCTGCAGACCTTCGCCATTCGCACTGAGCCCTGCGGGGTTCCTGGGGACCTGGGCTCTGGCTGAGCCATTTACAAGCTGTTTCCACTCCCGTGTCTCTAACGGGGTTACTGGTGGGCTTCTGCAGCCCCCGGCCCCTCTGCTGGTGCAGCTCTGGGGTGGGCGACGGGAGGCACACACACATGTATTTGGCTGCTTCCACTTTTTTTTGGCCAAAACCAGCCTGTTTGAACTCCGGGGTGTTGGTTTATTTCTCAACTTGAACACTGTAATATTTCCAGCCCTTGCAGCGGTGTTACCAGACTTAATGAATTAATACACGAAGGGCTTTGAGCTCTCCAGATGAAAGGCGCTGCAGAAGGACTAAGGATTATTTTTTGTGGTTCTCATTTATTTTCCATCAAAGGGATGAGAGGGGTGAGAAAATGCCATTTGTTCTGGAGCTGGGAGCAGGAGTTTGAAGTCTTTTCTTTTTCTTTTCCTCTCCCCTTTGTGTGTTTTTCTGGGAATTTCGTGGAAGTCCCTGCTCTGTCTTTTCTTCTGTGTGTGGAGCAGCCGGCAAGGCACTAACCACCGGGGACTTCAAGGGTCGCAGCGTGCGAGGAAATCGCCTGCCCTGGTTTTCACTAGCAACCCGCTTCTGGGCATTGCAGAGAGCTGCCACCTCCGGCTTGAGTTCAGCCTCAAAGTAAAGGGAAGTTTTCACATGGAATTTTTTTCTCAAATAAAAAACCTTTCTGAATTTTATCCTGC
>NW_009730060.1:22626-23123 GCF_000703405.1 Apaloderma vittatum | reverse complement strand
GGCATCTCTAGCACGAGGTTCCCCGCAGGCGGTGAGCAGAAACTCGCCCTGATTCCTCGTTCTTTTGTGTTAGTTTATGATCTATGAAGGCAGAGCTACACCAGTTCTGAGCTGCCCGTGTTTTCAACTAATAAGATTAGAAGCTAAGCAGAAGCAGGATAAAGGGTGGATTAGGACCATTCGATAGTTGCTGCAGAAATCCTCGCTGCGGCACGAGTGGTTGCCCTGCTCGCGAAGCCGAGGTGGGGACGGGCAGGCTGTGCCCGCGTATCTGCGAGCGGCAACCGGCCCGTTGTGGTTTTGCTGCTGCTTTTAGCACAGACTCCAGCAGATCCAGACAGCTCTGCGGGTGACTTGATCCGAGCTGAGGGTTGTCTCTTCGCATCGGCAGAAAGCACGAGATGACTTCTTTGGTTGGAGCTGCTTGTGGCACCAGCTGAGTTTTCGTATTTCACTTCGAGTTTATCAATACTGACGTTCTGATGCCGAATCACTTT
>NW_009730060.1:16078-22593 GCF_000703405.1 Apaloderma vittatum | reverse complement strand
TGTAGAGCTGGAGAAGGTGCCTCTGAAATGCCAGTTCCCAAGAGGGAGTTCTGCCCCTGCAAAAAAGTTTGGCTCATTTTGGGCCATTAAGATTACACCAGCAATCTTTCTTCTCTTTTCTGTAGCTTTGCGTGCCGTACGGGTGGTCCTGGCGGTGGTTTTGGTTACAGCCCAGAAAGCAAGGACTTCCTACTCATCCTTCTACGCTGTGTGGCAGCAAAGCGCTTTAACTTCTGTAGTCTAAATTGTCCTGTGGTAGTTGCCATGTAGCAAGAGTAATTGTCTGGCTTTGTGGCGTGGGTGTTTCTCATGGAGTCCCTCTGTTTCTCCCACGGAGGTGTCCCTGTGCCCTGCAGCCCTCCTGTGCCTGGGCAAGTCTCTGCAGATGCCGGTGCTGGTGGGCAGAGGTCCCCAAACCCCGCGGGTACGTCTCTGCCCACCGCTGGTGCCAGGCTGGCCCTGGTGCCGAACCCGTGCTGGTGCCAAACCCGTGCTCTGCCAGGGGACAGGGTGGGTGCGCTGAGGATGTCATTAGGATAATGGCATAATTATCCAACCTTCCATCCTCTCTCAGGAACTCCAGCCCTCTCTTACATCCCAGAAATGGATGTGCCTCAGTTCTGGACTGCAGCCCGTGTGTTTTTGCGTGCTTTCCTTACAGCCCGGTGAGCGCGGCTCAGCCTGACGTGTCGCGCTCCCCCCGCTTCCAGCATCATCTCCATCTTGCCTTTCCCCACAGAGCAGCTGTTGACCTTCAAATTTTGGGCACTTGTTTGGTGCCCATCCTTGCCCCCACTGCTGGGGCAGCAGGTCCAGCCAGAGTGGGGCCCTGCGAGGGTTTGTGCGGTGTCGGGGACTGGAAAGAAGGTTTCAAAGAGTCGCTTTTTGCTCAGTTGTGATTAACCGTTCATAGCAGCAAATCCCCATGCTGTTGCTATACTTAACATGCCAAACTCAATTATATTGAGAAGAGAGTTTAAAAACAGGCTTTTGTCTAACGTACGGTGTTTTGGCAGCAATTAGCTATGAGTTTTATCGTTGTCCCCAAGGTGAGCAGGAGAACGATCAGTTATACATGAGGAGCTGCTCCGTGGCGAGAGAGGAAGGCAGGTCCTGAGTGAGGGAGAAGGGTTTGCACGTTCTGCAGGGCACGGTTTTGCGGTGCCACCTGTCGCCTGTGTTTGCTTACTTTGGGAAGTGGTTTCTCTGGTGAAAAGCACTCGCGGCTCAGGAGGTGAGAAGGAAAGTGCTGGGGGCAAGCAGTGACAAGGGTCCTCGGGCCCCTTCTTTCCCAGGGGCCTGTGTGGGGCGCAGGCTTTGCCGTTGGTGGGGCTGAGCAGGGAGCCAGAGAGAACCCTGCTTTTGGATGTTTTGTTGTTTTCCTCTGTCCTATCTGAAAAAATCCTGTGCCCTTCCCAGTGAAACAAAGGTGCCGTGGTGGGGTCCAATAGGGGGTCACTGCCCTGTCTGCCTGTTTGTACCCTGGTACCTCTTCTCCTTCAGTCCTCTTTCCTTCTTACCTGTCCGTATGGCATTGCAGTATGCAGTTCAGTACACCCTGGTACGACAGGGCTGCGTTTCTTTGGGTCATACAGTGCTTTTCTGGGCCTTTAATGTACATGCGACCCTCCAGAACGAGGGTGGGAGTGTTTGTGTGACCAGACCCTTCCTCGGTGTTTCTCAGTGCTGTGATCTGGGATTCCACGCCAGCCTCGCTCGGACCTTCAGGACGTACCTGTCCGCCGAGTACAACCTGGAAACCTCCCGCCACGAGGGCCTGGACATCATCGAGAACGCTGTGGACAACCTGGATGCGCGGAGTGACAAGCACACCATCATGGACATGTGCAACCAGGTCTTCTGCCCTCCGCTGAAGTTCGAGTTCCAGCCTCACATGGGGGACGAGGTAGCGTGCTCACCCGAGGGGCTGCAGAGGGGCCTGGGCCGGCTTCCTGCTCCTCTTAATCATCACCGTTAGGTTATTTCTGACTCCTCATCCCTCTGTGCTGCCTTCACATGCTGCCATTCGTGTTTCCTTTCTTAACGAGACACTTGGCTCATTAGGGCTCCTCTTCACAGTCTGCCTCTTGCTCCGTATCTCTCCCAATTAGGAAGCCTGTGGTTTGGTTCTCAGCCGAACTGCCCAGCAGATTTGTAAAGCGGGGCTTTGATTTACCTGCTGTAATTGGAACACTTCAGAGTGCAGCTTTCAAACGCCGGGTAGAAAATGCTTTGTGCTGGCCTGGGTCCAGGGCGCCGCTGGCTAGAAACTGGGCGACGCGGCCTCTCTGGAGGCTGCCAGGGGCTCATGGGTGCCGGAGAGAATGATTTAGGTATTTAAATGTGTACATCTGGTCAGTGCTCGACCCAGCGAATGCTCTCCTGTCTCAGGTGTGTCAGGTCAGCGCCCAGCAGCCTGTGCAGACTGAGTTGCTGATGCGGTACCACCAGCTGCAGTCGCGACTAGCCACCCTCAAGATAGAGAACGAAGAGGTAAGAAGTCGCTCTGTGTCTCGCGTCTGGCCTCACAGGCAGCGTTGCTGAGCCTTCTGGCCCTTACACAGGGGCTCTCCTGGTGTGCTTGGGTGTGGAGTCCTTCTTCCAGTGACAATGCTGGTCGCAGGCAGCGTAAGAGCCAGTGCACTACGTAGGAGCTGCCTGTTGGCCAGTTGTTTTGGGCCGTGATGTGTCCCCTTCCCAGTCTGCTTCAAAACCAAGCTGTCTTCTCTTTCTCATAGGTGCGAAAAACTCTGGATGCCACAATGCAGACTTTGCAGGACATGCTGACGGTGGAAGATTTTGATGTTTCAGATGCCTTCCAGCATAGCCGCTCCACTGAGTCAGTCAAATCAGCTGCATCAGAGACCTACATGAGCAAAATAAACATTGCCAAGAGGAGAGCCAACCAGCAGGAAACCGAAATGTTCTATTTTACGGTGAGTCTCATCTTGTACAGGGCACAAAACATTAATTGCTACAGTTGAGTCCCATTTTAAGTGCTCATGGGTGAAGAGCGAGAACCAATTCAGTCTCTCTAAGTATTTGTCTCCTGTCTGATTTGGGGTTGGAATGTGTTTCTCGGTGGCAGAGTCATGCACAGGAACTGACCTCCTCATGTTTGCCTCATTCTTCTTTTTGAAGGAAGAACTGGAGCAACCAGGTGTGCCCCAAAACTTGCAGAACTCAGTAGGAGAGGCTCAGAGCAGGGCAGCAGACTCCAGCCTGCCTCACAGTTTGTCACCATTTAGTGGCTCTTCCTGGAGGTCTTCACAGGTTTGACCCATCAGCCAAGGCCTCTTTCTCTGGCCTACACAGCTAAAAACTGAACTGAACGGTCATGTGCACCTCGTGCCGGGCGTTGGAAGGCGCTGCAGCAGCCTGGCTGGACCCTGCTGGGCCCGTGCTGGCTGGAGGCAGCTGTGCTGGGTCCTCCCCTGCACTGCCAGGCAGAGCTGAGCTTCTCTGTTAGAGCACTTGTAAGTAATAAGTCGCTGGGTCAGCAGAAGTAGCCCTCGTTTAAGCATGGATAGTAGGCTGAAGTTAATAGTCTCTTGTGATATATTACATAGGCGTAGAAAAGCTGCTACTTTCTCTTAACAGTATTATTATTCCAGTTCAGGGGGAAAACAAATGGCAGTTTTCATTTTGAGTTGTACTTAGGCGTGGGATTTTTTTTAATGCTTTTTGCAAGGATGTGATCTTTCCCGTTCTCTTTCGTTTTCCATCTCTGTCTCCCTCACTCCTCGTATCTGTAAAATTGCTTGCCCTTGAGTGTTACCGGGTGCCCAGCAGTCTCACGATGGAATGAGAGGTTGTGCTGCACAGTGAGCGTCGCCTAGTGCCTTCAGCATCTGGTGGCCCCGGACCTGGGAAAGTCTCTTGCTCTGGGAGTTCTCACTCTGCATCACTTGCCTGCACAAAGGCAGAGCTGCTGTCAGGGCAGGGAAAGCCTCTTTGATTTTCCAGGCCATTCCCAGAAGCCTGACAAAAGAAAGCTCGCTTTGAACTCTTTTCTTTGGACCTCCTCGCGTTCCCAGGCAGGAGGTGCAGCACCAGGGAGACCAGGCTAATAAGATCATCAGGACTGTGGCTGGAGAAGCGAGAAGTGATGAGACCGTGCTCGGCCCCGCGGCGCCTGGTGTCGAGTTGGCTCGAGCCTGTCAGCCTCGCCGAGCCCCTCCGGCAGCCCCCGGGCTAGAGCTTACGTTGATTACAGACTGGTTTTGGCAAGAGTTGTAACCCACCTTGTTTGTTCTATATTCAATTCCAGAAATTTAAAGAGTATTTGAACGGCAGTAACCTCATCACGAAGCTCCAGGCGAAACACGACTTGCTGAAGCAGACTCTTGGGGAAGGTGAGCCGCGGGCTGAGGTCTGGGGAGGAACCTCCCGGCACGTGAGGGGATTTTAAACCAGGCGTCGCCTTTCAGTCTTACCTGCTCTCTGTTTTCCTGGGTGGCTGATGGCTTCTGTGCTCGGCTGCTACTCCTGGGTTTAACCAGTGACTTGCAGAATCATTTCCCTGGAATGTTCCTCTTTTGGGAGTGCACGAAGAGAAACCTCTGTGAATCTTCGCTGTGTGCCCACGTGCTGGGTTACTTCTCCAACAGCAAAGAGATTCACACCCAACCCTCTGCTTTTTCCTTTCTCTCCTGCTTCTTCTCCTCTTAGTATGACCCTGAACACACACTTTTTCCTGTGCTTGATGCTGTAATTCTGTGTTACAGACTTGCCAGCAGCCTTGCTGGTTTAATAGGCCCTTGCCCCCTCCTCCAGCCACACGTTTTTGACTTGCTCTAAGCCAGAGCTACAAAATCACCCTTGTTTTTAAAATGAACTTTTCCATAGCACGCTTTTGTTACTCCAGATGATTTCAGAAGTTCGGGTCAGAGCACACACATACACACAGCCAGGTGTCACACGGCGGAGTGGGCAGTAACACGCAGGGGTGCGTGGCTTCCGCTGTGATCCGCCACCGCTGGGGTAGGGATGTGCAGCCGTGACCCTGGGAGAAGATTTTAGCTCTCCTAAGTGTTTTAAAAATGGCATTGTTTCCAGTGTAAAGAAGACGGAGTTGAGTTAGCGTCCTGATTTTCCAACAGGCGAGAATATACGTAAATTAAAATACACAAACGATCCATGGCCATGCTTTAGCATTACAAAAATTGGACTCATCTCAGAGTAAAAAACAAAAAAATCTGTGGAAGATTAATTTGATCACCCTCCTGGTCTCTCGCACAAGAGCCCCACTAATGCCATGCTTAGGAGGAGGAGTGCAGAGTCAGGCATTTTAATTCTCTAGCGTTGTGCAAAAGCAGCCACAGAAGACTTTCACATGAAAACTTTCTGAATTTCTCCCAGGCTGTGGGATCATCCTGCTATGTAGGCGTTCAGCAAATATTTAGCCCAGAAACACCAAATGCTGCGTTTCAGCGTGAGCTGATTCTCGTTAGGAAGAAGTCTGGGTTTGCAAAACACTCATGTGGAATTATTTTCTTTTTCGGTGAGGAATTGGCTGCAAGCTTGCTTTCCGCAGGTGCCAAGGGAGAGCAGGAAGGAGGCATGTGCAGCCAAATGCTTCCTTTTATGTGTCTTGGAAAAAGGAAGAATAAATCAGCTTTCCTGGCCTTGGGAGAAAGGCACAAACAGCATGTGAAATTCGTTTAGTTTTTCTCAGTGGGTTGACAAATACTTAAAAAAATGAACAGATCTTATCAGCGCTGATATGCTGCTGTTTATAGGAAGTCCAAGCACTGAAAGTACATGAAGGGAACGAGAGTATTGACAGCCAGCAGGGAGTGTGGCTGAGTGCTCTGAGATGGGCTCTTGTCTCGCATCGCAGGGCTCTCACCAGACTGCCCCTCGCCTGCCTGGGCTCAGCCAGCTTCCACGGGAAGCGGCGAATTCCTCAACTTTTGACAGTTCTACAGCTCAGCCTGACAGGGAGCTGGGCCGTCTCATACAGACTATTTCTTTACCTTAAAGGGTTGGGCTAGATGATCCTTGAGGTCCCTTCCAGCCCATTAGTGTGTGATTCTGTGACTCAGTCCCCAGCTGGTGTACAAGAGCACTTAGTGCAGGGGACCTGCAGAACGTCTGCTTATGTACAAGGTGGGCTTCATATTGCAAATGCACTTTTAACGTCAGTGGGAATTGAAGACTCTTGCCCTCTCTTCTGGCTGAGTCTGGCATTTCTAACATGTCTTTAGGTGGTGGGGGCTTGTGTGGCTTGTATAGCCCAAGGGGGCCCTCGGGCATGTTCAGCTTCTTTTTGCCAGAAGCCACGACCTTGGGGCTTACAGAGCGAGAGGCGAGTGTGTGAGAGCCTGGGCGAGGGTCTTGTCGCGGTCCTTTGGTGGTGACGGACGTGGAGGTGATGGAGATTTGTGTTTCTTCATAGGTGAAAGAGCCGAGTGCGGAACAACCAGGTGAGCAGTTTCTTCCACTCCATCTGCCTGTGGGGTGGGCTGGCTGAGGTTGGAGGAGGGTGGCTGTGGGAAGGGCGCTTTGCTCTG
>NW_009730060.1:11531-16042 GCF_000703405.1 Apaloderma vittatum | reverse complement strand
TCGGATCGACCTATGCTGCCAGTCCCGGGTCCCCACACGACTGGCCTGCTTCTCAGCTGCATTGCCTGAAGGGGCTTACTTAGGGTGATGACAATCAGGCCCTTGGTTTTGCTGCCATGTGATTTCTAGCTGACTTGCTCTGAAGGGGCTGGAAGTGCTGTGTCAGCGCGGCGCCTTGTACGTGGCTGGGCTTGGGTTGTGTTCAGGCAGCGCAATGCAAGGATGTCCCCTGCTCCCTACCATCCCTGCTCGTTTGAGGACTTTGATATGTCCCCACAAGCCTCTCCCAGCTCTGGCTGCTTTGCGTAGGAGTGCAGAGCGTGCCTGTGTTCTCAGACTGTCATCCCTCTCTGCTAGGGGCGAATCTAAGGGACAGGAGGCTTTGATCTGTGTCCAGTCCATAAAGCGTCTCCACAGAGCACTGCTGGCTTGCTGTGAGCGGGCTGGGCTTCTAACAGTAAATGTGGTCCAGCAAAGCCTCCAGACATCTCCCCAGAACACGTACAACCTCTCTCTGTGCAAATTTTTTACAACTGTGCTTCAGCATTTAACAAAATTTGCAATACCAGCAGAAAAAAAACCCCAAAACATTCCCCATTGGAGATGCTGAAGCTGTCCTGGCAGCGGGTGCTGCGGCAGTGGGGACCTTCTGGCTGCTGGGACTGGGCACCCTCAAGACAAAGAGGGACCTTCCCTGCTCTAGGGAGCTGCTCTTGGCCGTGCTCCCGGGTACCCCTCCCTGCCCCGGGTGCCCATGGAGTGTTTGGGGGCTGCAGACACAGCCTGAGGGGAGCTCCTGCCCTGCGGGAGCGCTGGGTGGGACTGGGCTGAGCTGGCCGAGGGAAGCACGCCCCAACACTGAGGTAAAACTGTTGCGGGCGGATTTGATGTTGAGTTCTTTGTTTCTCAGGAGTGGGTGCCCGTGGGGCGGTGGTGTTGCAGGCCAAAACAATCGAAGGAATAAATAACAGCCTCCTACATGAGGGATGATGGCACAGCTCCCCGCTGCTTCTGTTTGCTTTTGTTTCAGCGGTTGCTTTTTCGTCACAAAGGAAAAGCAAACGAGACAATCTCCTTCTTGTGTGAGGCAGGGCTGTAAGTGTGGGCAGGGCAGCCTTCCCGGCCTCGAGGGAGAGGAGATTGTGCAGCAGCAAACGCGCTGGCGCTGGGCCGCAGCACGGCGCTTCGGTGGGCAGCAGTCGCTTCTGGTGGATAGAAGCTAGAGTGTAGAGCCAACTTGCTCAATTAAAGGTTAAAGAACCAGTGGATCAACTGTCACCTTTGCATCGTAGCTCTGTGTACATTGCACGTGTCCGTTCGACTCCGCTCTGTGAGAACTTTGGCGTAAAGGCTCCTGGCACTCATTTTTCGTTTGTGATCATGACCTTTCCTCTACAGACATCAGCATAGCCTGGGGACAGAGGACAAATCAGAAACCACTTAGAGGTCTCACGGTATTTTTCTCCCTTTTCCAGATCTAGGCACTTTGGTCTTAATGTCCTTCACAGAAGGAGAAATCAAAATGTGAATAGAAGGAGAAATCAAAATGTGAATAGAAGGAGAAACCAAAATCAGAAGGAGAAATCAAAATGTGAATAGCGTTAATGAAATCAGCCCTTCACATTCCTATCCCTGTGCTAAAATTAAGCCACACAGTTCTGTGGGCTCATTTCTGCAAGCACTAGGTGTCTCTCTTTGCTGAAGACAACAGGGTCTTTAGGGTCTGTTCCCTGAGACTGATGAGGACCCTCAGGCCCTGGCTGGTGGGGGTCACGCCACTCCTGACGCATGTGCCTGCCTTTCCGTTCTCACAGAGGTGGGGAGGGTTTGCTCCTGTGTTGCCTGCCTTTTTGTTTAGTGGTGCGAATCTTGGGAGTGCCTGCCAGACAGATGGGAGACGATTCACGTCCCTGCGAATGTCTCCCAAACAGAAGTTAGGTACAGGGAGGTGGAGAGGTTCCCACCTCCCTCTTTCTGGCCATCTAAGAGCAGGGTGAGATCTGCTTAGGAATAAACAGGAGTAGCCAGCGTTTTCCAGGGGTAGATGTGGTTTATTTTGGATGTGTCATGGAACCAGGTGGACTCTGAGCTGCTCTTGGTGCTTTTTCAGGCAGAGAGCTGGACCGGTGGAGGTAGGAGGCAGGTGTTAAAAATCCTGCTGAGCGCTGACACCTTTGTTTTACTTCTGAAATGTCATCGGTGGTACTAGCAAAACCACTGAGCGGCAGTTTCGATGTTTAGCATCTCGGGGTGGGAGAGTGTCTCTGCAGGCGGTGGGTGCCGCAGGCAGGTGTGACCCACTGTGTGTGGCAGCTCGAGGGCTCTCTGGCGGGAGGGAAGCCAGTTCTGCACGAAGAGCATTCCCCATCAGCTGCCATTTGTTGGGGCCATGGTTGTTGGTGCAATTCCTGCTCTGTCACTGTCTGATTTCTGGAGACGGCTGTTGGTTACAGGAGGAACTGGGACTCCTGAGGAGGCCTCTAGCCCAGCTGGTTGGGTGGTGTGTCGGTGCAGCTGAGCTCAGAGCCTGCCTGGTAGGGAAGTACCAGAAGGTTACAGGGATGGAAAGTAATGGGTGGGTTGGCTTATTGCTGTTAAATGCTGCTGTTGGCAAGATTAATTTGAATTTATTACTTGAATAAAGGCTGTGGTCTTGACCTTGACTTCGGGGCTTCAGGGTGAGCAGAGGGCACGGCTGTGAGAGCTGCGCACCCGAGGGTCCCCCGTGACTGGGGAGGGGTGCGGGGGACACACTGAAGCCTGAGTGCGTGGAGCCGCATGTCGAGTCCTCACAGAGGAGATTTTCTGTTCAATTTATTTCTTAACCTTTGAGATTTCACCCTGCCATTGCGTTTATGTTGGTGTTTTTGTTGATTTATTTTGTTCCATTTTCTCCCAGGCCCCCATGTCTTCCCCCTAAGCCACAGAAAATGAGGAGACCTAGGCCTCTCTCAGTCTATAATCATAAACTCTTTAACGGCAATATGGAAACGTTCATTAAGGTACTCACTGGCTGACAGTAAGAGTTTATGAACGCTGCGAATGTAATGGTGGCTTTCCTGTCCTGACTGCTGGCTGCTTTCCTTCCTTGGTGGGCTCTCCGGGATGCCCTGCACCCAGTTGACGTGGCCAGCACGTGCTTTGCCTCGGTGACGATTTCTCTCCGTAGCTGTCCTCACCCCTCATGCCTTCCTTGCATTACCCCTCCCGCGGCCGCCTGCGTGCCCGAGGCAAGGGTGGCAATGAGGACTCTTGGCGCTGGTGGCCATCGTGTGACCTCATGTGCAGCGTGAGGTGCTCTTGACATCCCTGTTGTCCCCCGCTGCTCCCACCCATCCAGGGAAGGGAGGTCAGACAGCAAGGACAGCCCAGCCCCCTCAAGGATCAACAGATCTCCCCACCTTCCCTTTCTCCACACGTTTTTGGTGGTCGTCTTCCCCCGTGGCTGAGGAGGAAGATAAAATGACTCCTGAGCTCCCAGAACGTGTCTCCTAGCCGTGAGGACTGGCAGTCTGGAGGTGAAGTGCCCTGCCTGCGGGTGGCTGTGCGGGAGGGTGGCCGTGCTCTCCTCATCCTTAAACAGAATCCGTTAGTAACAGCCAGCCCAGCTCGTCCCAGTGCCAGCTGCTGGCAGGTGCAGTCAGTATCTGGGGGGATCCCAGCAGCCCCTTCCCACAGCCCCAGAGGGGGGTTGTCCTGCAGGAAGGGCAGGCAAGAGCCATGAGCGTCCCCCACGGGAGGCGTGTGGCCTCCACAAATGTCAGCCAAAGCGTTTGCTCCATTTAAGCTGGGGTGAACTCAGATGAACTCAATTAGTACCAGTGCAGTCCCCATGGAAAGGGGCATTTGGCCGTTCTCTTCCTAGAAAATTGCCCAGAAGGAGAGATGAGAGGAGAAAAATGAGGAGATGTGGATGTGGGGTTTGTCCCAAAGGATACCTCCGGCTACGTAGCTGCTGATCCTCCAAAATCCTTTGCTACTGCCTGGCTGCTGGAGGGCTTTCCAGAGGAAGCAATGCTCTTCCAGTTGCTCAGAGCGTTTAATCCTGCGCTGAAGAAAGCTTTAGTGAAAATACTGCAGGAAGCGGTAATGACAAACTGTTGGATTAGGTAAACTAAGAGGCATTGTCCGGCTCCAATTTATTCTCGTAGGCTCTTTCAGGGCAGCCATAAGCCTAAAGGCTGTGTTTGTAAACAGCCCCTTGTCACAAGCCATCTACAGGCCTGCCTGACAAAGCCAGTAATCTCTTTAATACTTGTAATTATTCCGTACTTAAACTGATTTTTTTTAAAAAAGTAATGCTCATTAGAGTCCAGCCCGTTCGGCGCTGTGGAGGAGGGATTATCTGTGCTGGAAATCGATCTGAGCAGATGCGAGTCCGGTGCCAGCGCAGGCTCCTCGGGCCTCCTCGATGCACAGAATCACATGGAATCACACGGAATCACACAGGATCACACAGAATCACAGAGCCCAGGCCTCAGGGCTGGCTCTGCCTGAAGCCTTATCCTGGG
>NW_009730060.1:11151-11426 GCF_000703405.1 Apaloderma vittatum | reverse complement strand
TGCCATGGCATTTGAGCGTTCATGGCCTCTGGAAGAGATGCTTGTCTCTAACTGAACTTATCCTTGCTTAATCTTTTCTTTTCTTCCCGCTCTGCTGCTTTTTTGTGTTCTCAGAGGAAGGAGGAATGCGCGAACGAGAAATCAGGTATTTACTGGAGGCCCGTCCACGGGACGGAGTAAATTAGCCAGAGAGGTGCAACTGTGCTGGGAAAAGCCACCCAACAAAGCTGCTGAGGAGCAGAACTGTCCGCTGAGGCGGTCAGACACGGCTCCCC
>NW_009730060.1:0-11120 GCF_000703405.1 Apaloderma vittatum | reverse complement strand
GTTCCTCCTCGAGCTCCTTCCACGAGGGGTCGGGAGAGGAGCAGCTTTGAAACAAAAGCCAAAACTCCTCACAGGTTCAGATACGGGCGCTTCCTTTCATACAGGCTGCTGGGTTTTTCACATCTGCTGACAGTGGCGCTTTCTTTAGGTGGAAACGCTGTTTTAAGCTCCGTTACTGGAAGCTTATTTCACCAGACAGGTAGAGCACCAGTTTTATTTCACCTTGGAAATGGAATAGCTGTGATCCTGTTGCATCAGCCCCCCGTCTCAACCAGACAGTGAGCAGCAGGCTTCCACACACTTCAGTGAAATAGTGCATAACTGACTGCACATAGCTTACTCAGCTCTTTTTGATGGCTCCTTTGATGTGTAATGCCTCCTTTTCCTGCCTGTCCTCTTACTAAACTCAACGGCACTGATCTTCAAATCTCTGTTTGTGTAGTCCTTAATGCATCTCCCATGCCTTGTTGTGAATAAACCAGTAATTCTGTACTTTTTCCTTTCATTTCATGAAGGATTCAGGACAGGCTATTCCACTTGTAGTAGAAAGCTGCATTCGTTACATCAATTTATACGGTAAGTCAATTCAGTAATATCAACAGAAACCTCGTGCAAGGGAAATGAAGTTCTTGTTGTTAGCCGTGAAATCCAGTGAAGATCCCTGCAGCCCTTGCTGCTTGGGCTTGGGTTGTAGTTACAGTGGCGTTGCTGGGATGTAGCATTGGATGACTGGCAAATATTTAGGTCTCGTTAGCACTTATTCAGGTTAAATTGTTCACTCAGGCCCTGGACCAACCGGAGCCCTTTCAACACTTTGATCTGCGGGGCCCTTGACTGTAGAGGATGAGCAGAAATTAATTGTAGCGAGCTGTCCCCTTCCTGCTGTGAGCCCTTCTGGGTACACCGACTCCTGGTTTCTGCTGTTCTGCACCAGAAACTAGTGTGCAGCAGTTGCAGAAGTCTTTTCTGAAACGTTGTTCTTTTCCAGGCCTTCAGCAGCAGGGCATTTTCCGGGTCCCCGGCTCCCAGGTGGAGGTCAACGACATCAAGAATTCGTTTGAGAGAGGTGTGTTGCCGGGTTGTGCGGCTGCAGCCGGGAGTTCCGTGTGTGCAGGGCGCGTCAGACATCGGAGTATGAGAAGTAGGGCTCGGTGGAGAGATCTTCTCCATAGTCATTAGTTAAGAGCATGAAAGCCTCAGATGAGAGCCATCGGATAGTTTTCTGGGATGCATTTTCCTCCTCCCTGCAGCGGTTTGTCAAGGGAAGAGCAGCCTTGCCACATGTACCTGGTGGCAGCGTTGGTTGTGGAGTTGCCAGTGATTTTGTTTGAGAAAATCACATCGAAGGTGCAAGGTAAGATGGGGCAGAGCAATCCTGCTGCCTCCGACTGAAGGTGAAGCTGTGAGAGGGACGGTCTGTGTGGGGTCCTCGCTTCCGGCAGCATTAATCCTTGGGCAGCGCTGGAAGGATCAGGGTGAAGGTGGCTGGGTCAGTGGATAAGGCAGCGGTGCGATTGGCAGCAGACTGGAAGATTTGCACATCCAATTTAAGGGGAATTGGTATCCAAATCCCTTGAGTTTTGAAAGCCCTTTATAGATTTAAGTCAGTACAATGCTATCCAGAAGTGTTATTCCAGAGGCATAATTGCATCCTCCAGCCAAGCTTGTCTTCTCAGGCTTTCTCCCACCATCATTTAGATCTGCTCAGTTCTCTGAGCTGTTGCTGCAAATGCAAAAATGCACTGGACTGGAAACTGTGAAGGAGAACCAATTAATAACATCTTCAGGAAAGGTTTGAAATCTCCACAGTAAACTGGCTTCTTGTTGGTAGGGCTCTAGCATGTCTCAGCATGATGCTGTGTCACAGAGTAATTTATTAAACTCTCCTCTCGCTGGCTGAATGCGTAGCATTGCCGTCGTACACACAGGAGGGTTTTCTGAGCTGTGGGAAGTTTTAGATTTCCACTGAGTTAGCAAAAAACTTGACAGTAATGCTGGAAATAAAACCTCTTCTCTGGGCAGGTGAAGATCCCCTTGCTGATGATCAAAATGAACGCGACATTAATTCAGTGGCTGGAGTCTTGAAGCTGTATTTCCGAGGACTGGAAAACCCCCTCTTTCCTAAGGAAAGGTTTCAAGATTTGATATCTACTATAAGTAAGTACATGTGGCAGCTCTTCTCAGAGAGTAGGGTGGGACAAAAGGAGCAATAAACAGGGAGCAGATAACCTGAGCTTTGTGAATAGCAGCACCCTGAGGCTGCAGACTTGGTTTCAACCTGACTTGGTCAGCTGTTCTCTGAGGGCCTGCTCTGCGTGTCTCCTGTCCTAAAGAAAACCAGAAACTGCTTTGGGATGTGAGCAGACGTAAAGGCTGAGAGTTTTTAGTCATAAAGAGTCTGGAATTGATATCAGGGAGAGCCTGGTTGCTTCTTGTTCTGTCCCGAATTCTCCTCCCAGCTCCACGTGCTCCCCTGCCACTGAAGAAGCAGATACCCCAGCTGGGGTTAATTTCTCTCAGTGCCTTGTAGTGATGACATTTACTTAGTTATTGGCAAGTCATGGAAATCACTGCCCAGGGGAAAGGAAGAAGACCGAGTGAATTTGGTGTTTCGGAGGTGACAGAGGAGCACGTTTTGTGCTTTGGCTGCAGGACAACTTTATTTTAGAAGCGAGGCGTCGGGGCAGTTTGGGGGTTTGAGCGCCTCGGTACGTGGGTGGCTTCAGGGGCACTGACGGGTGAACGTGTGCTCAAGTCCTATGTTTGCCTTTCGCTGCTCGGGGCTCCTTCCCCCCTCCCCGTGCGTAACTGCTAGATTTAGTGATGGCAAGAAAGACAGATGCTGTCTGGAGGGGAATGGTACAGGGATGGGCTTGTTCCAAAAGGAGAAGAATGCGCTCTTATTTCTCAGGAATGGTTGTTTCATATAGTAGCTTCAGGAAATTCACTGTTGCCTTTCGGTTCTGATGTGTGAAGCAGAGCAGCACACCTGTAACCCAGCGAGCAAAGGAAGCTGTTTGTGCCCCAGGTCCGTGCCCCGGGCAGGGGTGTTTAGCCTGGCTTGCCCTCCCCATGGGCCTCGCAGGGCACAGCCCGCAGAGACGAGGATGGGTCCACGTTGGTGCCAGGAAACATACCCGGTCCTTGGTGGTGTGGCTGTGCTTGCAGATAGGCTTGTGCTTTGGAACCACCTCTAATTACTGCCATTTTGCACAATTTATTAAGCTTCTGGGAGCTTTTCTTGGCAAACATCATCTGTCAATTTTCTGGGTAGCATTCCCTCTTTATTTTCTCTCATTTCAGCAGCAGTCTTCCTTTCCCTCAGCTTTCTTTTCCTGCTGCTCTTGCTACCTTTCAATTAAGGGCAGATTTTGAATGAATTCGAGTGCCTTGTTCCCATTGCAAGTCTGCCCTTAAGCGCATCTGCCTTTCTGGCCCGTGAACATGGGCTGAGCAATAGGTGTCCCAACCTAAGCAGATTGGGGAAACCTTTCTCTGAGACCCACTGCTCGGTAGAATGCCAGCCGTGCTGGAAGATGTTCATTTTGTGCTGCCGGGGGAAGGGTCAGCAGTCTGCCTCTGGGGCACTGAGGGTTTATGTGGAAGCGTTTCTCAAATGCAGATGAGAGATGGATAGAAAAGGCACTTTGTTTGCAAAGGTTCACTCCGGGGTGTGCCTGTGTTGTGGAGTGATTGATGATTCCTCCATTAATTCCTCTGAATTACAGCCAGTTGAAACATTTTGCTAAGTGAAAAAAGGCAAGTGCTTCATGACAATTTGTTCCTCTGGGCTGCAGAACAGATACCTGCTGTCGTCGATCTTTATCCATTTTTGATTTATTTGATTGTTTGGGGTTTTTTTCCAAATATCCTCTTCGATAAAACCAAACTGAAGAAGCAGAGAACCTGGTAAGCAATAACAGGGGATAAACACATTCCTCAGAAAGAAAAATTTCCAAAATGAAATATAAAGATTTGCGTCTTTGCAACAAAGCCAAATTTTGCTCAGAATTTCGAACAAATGGCAGCCTGGCTACGTGTTGCCAGTGAATTTTACTGTGATTAGCAAATGGTGAAGTTTGAGCCAGCACAGTAAAGCAAACGTCTCTGCCATGCACCTGGGGCTGACTGCTCTCGGGAAAGATCTGTAAAATACAAACCACCGGGTTAACTGTCTGCGTAGTGCATTGAGCAGGGACTAGCTGCTAAGAGAAGTGGATCTTGAAGTGCTGACTCAGAACTGGTTCAGATTAGATTCCCAGTAAGACCACTGGGAGACTAGAGCAGAGGGGTTCAGAAGGACCTGATGGTTAACGCATAAAGAAATGTGAATAAAAGCCTCATTTTAAAATCTGCATGAGAAAACCAAGCAGTGCTCCATTTCCCAGTGCCATTTTGACAAGCTTTTGAGAAATGCTTGTTGAGGCATGAACTAAATAATGCATAAACAGTTATTTTAAAAATAAAGCCACGGATATGTTTATTTTTCTGTTTATACTGAATCTGGACGTAGATGTGAATTCACTTGTGGAAGAGCACTGCGCCTGCTTCTCCACTTGTACATCAGTGCCAAACCAGTGGGTCAAATCTGGAAACGGGCTGTTGGGTTTTTGTGCTTAGTGGTTACTGGATCTGGAAGAGGTGCCTCTGGTGCCGTGTTGTCTGGTCTTGAGAAGGTTTATAGATGTGCTTTCTGTCCATGTGTTCCAGAAATTGAGAACTCCACCGAGAGGGTGCACCAGATCCAGCAGATCATCGTCACTCTGCCCCGGGCTGTCATTGTTGTCATGAGATACCTTTTTGCTTTCCTTAATCAGTGAGTCTTTTATTGTTTTTCTTTCTCCCTCTTTCACTTGAGTTTCTCCTTGCCCTCCTTGCTTTTCAGGGGCTCCCTGTCTCTATTGCATGAGTCCTTTTTGGTATTGCCACGGAGAGTTGTATTGTGCTCCCTCCTCAGCGTCCCCCAGCCGTGGCCGTGAGCGCGTTTGGGGCAGGTGTGGAGCTCGGTGACAATGGCCTTTTTGGGTGGTGGGGCGTGTTGGTGGGAGGTTTCCCTGAGCGAGCGGGGAAGGTCGGCCCCGCGGCTCCCTAACGCTTGTGCTCGCAGCCTGTCGCAGTACAGCGACGAGAACATGATGGATCCCTACAACCTGGCCATCTGCTTCGGGCCCACTCTGATGCACATTCCCGACGGGCAGGATCCCGTGTCCTGCCAAGCCCATGTCAACGAGGTCATCAAAACCATCATCATTAACCATGAGGGCATCTTCCCCAGCCACCGAGAGCTGGAAGGACCTGTCTACGAGAAGTGCATGACTGGCGGGGAGGAGTACTGGTAAGGAGCGGCGGCAGGACTTTGTGGTTTGCAGGATTTGAAGCCAGATCCCCCTGTTGGGGCTGTCTTCTGGCACAGCACTGGGCTGGGTTTGCCCGTCTGCAGAATGGACGTGCCTTCTTGCATTTATTCCTGTTAAACGATACAAATTTGGTGTGTGAGCGACATGTACTTGATGTGCTTGTACTCTTTTTACACTGCTTAAGAATCCCACTCCCTAAAAGGCAGCATTTCTTAGTCATAACGGCCTTCGTAAAACTAAGAGGATTTTGTACAACTAACCACTTAGTCTCCACTGATATATATTGGGTTTGCTTTTGATTTTAGCGGTGCCAGTTAAAACAGAGTAGGCATTTCCACGGAGCATTTCTTTTTTTCATGCTGATTCAGCATTATAAACCTCAGTAAAAACTTCAGGAGAAGCTTTTTTTTTTTTTTTCCAGTAGGAATATCAATATTTATGAAGATTCTTTTAGCTGCAGATTCACAGAAGTGTGTTAAGAGCAAAAAAGAATTTTAGGTGAATTCTAGCCAAATTCCTCCTAGGCTGGAATTTTTGAGTAAAGTCCCAGAGTTGCATCATAATTTGCTAAATGCCTTAGCCTGGAGTTAGCCTGAACTTTCCAGTTCCTTTAGTTTTGCTGCTGTTAGAGGAGGGATGAGTTTGCGTTAGCCGTGGATGCGCGATTACGTTGCACCTTCCTGGTGCGCGGCGTGCCCTGGCTAGTGTGCCCAGGGCGGGAAAACTCCGTTAGCAAACTGCCACATGAGAAGTGTGAGTGGTGTGACACGCTTGTCTGGGTTTCTAAACCAACATTCAGATGTGAGTTTTAAAAAAAAACCAGGGTTTATAACTGACTTGGGCTTCTCTGTGTGCAAGTTTTATATGTTTCTGAGACCTGCTGTTCGCTGATGCTGATCACCTGCCCCTATCCTTACTGATGCAAGCGGAGGGTAGAACACTGAAACTCCCTGTGAATGAGGGAGGGGCACAGTTTAGCTCTGTATCGGCTTATATTTGTTTTGCCAAATACAAGTAAGGTTCACGAGCTACAGAACGTGGCTTCAAGATTGTGGTGTGAGGGTCTGCTGTACTCAGAGCAAGTTCGGAGATCATCTCAGTCCTACAAAAACTAAACCCATAACTCTTCCAAGTGTCACTGGAGCCAGAATTTCCCTCAACAGCTTCTGCTAATATCCTTAGGAACAGGATCTCATTCTTTCTTTGAAAGCACGGTGTATTTTATTTCAGTGACAGCCCGCACAGCGAGCCAGGCACCATCGATGAGGTTGACCATGACAACGGCACGGAGCCGCACACCAGTGACGACGGTGAGTGCGGACTTTTTTTTCTGGGTTGGAAGAGCTGTGCCGGCAGGAAAAGCCGTGTGTGCCCTTCCTTCCTGGTCACTTCAGGGGCTGGACTAGTGCCTGGCCCTTGGTGGGAGAAGATGGCTTTGTGTGCTCGGCAATGAATGTGCCTGTTAATAAATAGTGCCGATAGGCAAATGGCTGACGAGAGCAGGAGGGGAGGCGGGCCCTTGGATGCATCGTGGGGGAAACACCTCAGCAGTGAGGGGTCTTTCAGCTGGGTTTGTCAGGCTGCACATCATCCCCTGTGGAGCAGCCATCTCCAGCAGAAACTTCAACGTCTCTTCTGCTTTCCTGATGGATGCTGTTTCCTTGGACGCATCCTGCCCCGAGAGAACACCGCTGCCTGCCTGGGCTGTGCGTGGCAGGAGGGCTCGGGGGCACAGCAGAGCCGGTCAGCTCCAGACGGGAGCCCACAGGGCGAGAAGATGAGGGCGAATAAGCTGCTATTTAGCCAATTTTTTGCCTGGATGGTCACTTTAATAGCTCTGATTGGAATTTCCGGGTGATTAGCTTGTGGCACAAGTGCAGCTTTGTTTTGTGAATTTATATATTGCTTCTTCCCCTCTCCCTCGCTCTGCACACCCTCCGAGCTAGGAAGCTGCACTTTTTATCAGGGCTGTGGAGCCCTCCCGGTTGCCTCCCGTGCAGTGTTTCCTCCAGCGCATTCCCCATTGATCCTGCTCCGGTGAATCCCTGGCGTCTGGTAGAGCCTAAATTAGAAATAAGTGGAGAAGTGGAGAGCTAGAGTGCTGGCAGGGGGGGTGACACGGAGCAGCTGCCTGGCCAGAGCTGGTATCGTCGTTTCTGTGGGGATCCCCAAAGGGGGATTCGATACTCATCAATAATTCAGGCCAAACTGTCTCCAGGATAAGGAAAGGAGGAGAAGGTCTGCGGGGCTTTGATCACAGTATCTGACACAGCTTGACGAGATCCCAGTCTCAAGGATGATGAGGTTCTGTAACCAAAGAAATCACTTTACAGACAGAAAATGGGAGTGCAGGTGATGGCGCCATATGCACACAGGGAAATTTTAACTACTCCCATCTGGTTTTTGTAGCTTTCTGTAATTGTGAGTCTGTGAGAAATTCCAGGAAGGCTGTAAGAACAAAGGGAATTGATGAATCTAAAAATAAGATGGTTTGTACACGGTGCAAGATGCTCTTGGGAAGAGCTAGGGCAGCAGCATTTCTGCTGTTCTGGTGAGATGTCTCTTTCTGGGATTTATTGTGTCCTTGTGATTGTTGAACTAAGCTTTTCTCTACCTGTGCTTCTCCCCTTTGCAGAAGTGGAGCAGATTGAAGCCATAGCAAAGTTTGACTACATTGGACGATCTCCACGAGAGCTCTCCTTTAAGAAAGGGGCCTCGCTCCTCCTGTACCACCGGGCGTCAGAAGACTGGTGGGAAGGGAGACACAACGGCGTGGATGGCCTCATACCCCACCAGTACATCGTGGTGCAGGACATGTGAGTAAAGCGGCGTGTGTCGATCCAGGGTGTTAAAATGACGTACTTACACAAGGGCCCTCTTTAGACACCTAAAGTAACGGTCAGGTTTTCCCTGCAGTGAGAAATCTAGACCAGCTCACGTCTGCCTCCCTTTTCCTTGTCCTAGGGACGACGCGTTCTCCGACAGCCTGAGCCAGAAGGCAGACAGCGAGGCGAGCAGCGGGCCACTGCTGGATGACAAAGCCTCCTCCAAGAACGACATCCAGTCTCCCACAGATCACATCGTGGACTACGGCTTCGGGGGAGTCATGGGCCGGTAGGGAAACTCATTTTTCCTACGACTGCAGAGGTGGTTGCCGTCACGTATGGGGAGAGTCAGTGCATGGTGTTGGGCGAGATGGAAGGGAAGGCTCTGGCAAGAGTAACAGGAGTGTGGAGGGGGCTTTTGTGTGTGTTGCTAAGCGGATCTTAACGCATAAAGAAGGTGCAATGCTGTCTCTTTCTTGGCGCTGGCTAAAATGTCTGTCTGCCCTCTTGCCTTAAGTCTTCTGGAGCGGAGAGGCTGGGGTTTGGTTTGCTCTGAACTCTCGGAGCGCAGCGATTGTCTTACAGCCCGCTGCGACCAGGCGCCTTCTGTCTGACGGACGGTGACCTAGTCTTGTGATGGATTCTTTGCAGAGTGAGATTGAGGTCTGACGGCCAATCTATCCCTCGCCGTCGAAGGGGGGGGGACACCCACAGCCCGCCCCGAGGGATGGGTCCTGGCATAGACACTCCTCCTCGAGCAGCGGCCTGCCCTAGCAGCCCCCACAAAATACCTCTAAACAGGGGCAGGATTGAGAGTCCCGAGAAGCGCAGAATGGCGACATTCGGCAGCGCAGGCAGCATCAATTTCCCAGACAGGAAGGCCTTGTCTGATGGGCACCCGCTGAGATCAACCTGTGGATCGACTAGACACAGTAGTCTTGGAGATCAGAAATCTCTAGAAGCAGAAGCGCTTGCCGAGGTAAGAGGGTTGTGAAGCGGCTCTTGGTGCCCAGGGATCAAGAGGCTGAAATAAAAAAGTCGCTGGGGTAGCGCTGCAGAGCCCCTTCCATTCACCACATCGCAGGAGTACAGTGCCGTGCAGCTGCAATGGTTTAAAGATAAAAACGAGCAGCCAGCAGCTTGCCGGCTTTTCCAACCGTATCAGTTGGTCTAAAACGAGAACCTGCCTCCTTCCACAAACCTTGTTTCCCTGAAACGTTTGATCCGCCACCAGAACGTGCCGGCGGCTCCTACCTCCTGCAGAGAGCGAAGCGCGTTATCTTATTCTGATGCTCCATAAGGAGCTTAAATGGAGAAAAGTGGATTTGCCAAATCAGAATCGGATGCTCAGTGTTTGCAGAAAAGTGCTTCAGGTTTGTTACTGGCGTATTTGTAGCTGGTACCTCAGATCATTAGTCTAAGGCCAGTCTGATTCCCCCAGCCAGGCAACATCACTGGCATCTCACAGGGTGCTCGTTCAATTCCTGTTACCCCCAGTACAGCCTGCGGGTCTCCCTGCTGCTGGCTCGGTGGGCGGCTCTGTGCCTCATCCGCTGCTTTCCGGGGCATAAGTAATGACGGTTGCAGGAAGGATGACCTCTCACTGTCCTTTTTGCTTCTCCACCAGCCGCGCTCCTCGCTCTCTCGCTCTGCAGCACGCTACCCGGCTTCTCTGTCAGCCAGAGCCTGTGTTTGGTGTGAGCGACTCGCAAAGCCGCAGGGGCAGCACAGCCTGTGCCCGGAGCGATGGCTCAAGCCGGGGCACACGGGCAGGGGGTGACAGCGTGCACTGAGCCCCGAGCGTGGCCCCTGGGTGGGAGCGTGGACCCTGCAGTCGTGCCCGGGGCTGTGGGGTCCGGGAGCCTCTGGAGGGATGGGGGGATGCTGGGGATGGAACATGGACAGCTTTCTTGAGTTTTGAGTAGCTTCTTTAAACCTTAAAAAAAGAAATTCTCCGTTGGCTGATGTGAATAAGTACTTACCTTGAAGTCTGTGGGACTGCTGGCTTGGTAGTCTTGAGGCTTAGCTCTGGGGGAGTATTTCCACTCATTATTTGGACAGCTTCGTAGAATTAATTGGAACTAACTAGATACTTACTCCCTTCTGCTGATCCTCTGAACGTTTTCTGAGGCTCACCAAGCGTTTTGTACGCATTATAAAATTAAGGATTTGCCTACACTATGACAGGGAGGATTGTTAACTAGAGCTACTTTTTAAACAGTTGATTTGGTTAAATCACCATTCAGATGGTCTCCTTCCAAGTCAGAGGCCTTGTTCAGCTGAGGCAGATTTCAGCGAAGCCCCGTGAGGGCTGAGTGAGACAATCAGCACTACAGCTGTAGGCAGTTCAGCTCATTTCCATCAACAGGCACTTTTTGTTGAACTGGATTCCCCTCCTGGAGGATCTGGGAGCTGCCACCCCTGTGTGCTTCTGTCCCCACACGAAGCTGGGGTCAGCAGATCCCGTGGTGCCTCTGTCAGAGGCTGCAGGGCCTCCCTCGTTTGGGAGAACCCGCCTCAGTGCTGGGGGGTGTGTGGAGATGCTGTGCCTCGTTGGCGATGGGGACAGGCTGGTGGTCACCCCGTCCTTCGCCGTGCTCCGGATTTGTTCCCTTTGGAGCCGACTTGGGTCCCTCTGTGTGGCCGGAGATTGGGCTTCACATCTCCCAAAGCTCCTGCTTTGCCTTTTGGCACCGTCTTGGGTCAGAGACCCCCACGTGTGGACACGTGTGCCCGGGTGGGGGGCCTCTCCCCGGGGCAGGGGTTGGGAGAGGAGGGCGATGGCACGGTGCTGACATCCCCTTGTTGGTGGCGTTCGCAGGACATCGAGAAGACCATGAGCACGGCACTGAACGAGCTGAGGGAGCTGGAGAGGCAGAACACGGCCAAACAGGCCCCCGACGTGGTCCTGGACACGCTGGAGCCCATGAAGAACCCC
>NW_009730059.1:385-42668 GCF_000703405.1 Apaloderma vittatum | reverse complement strand
AAGAGCAGTCACTTTCTCTAGGAGAATGCTGACAAAGAATGTTGGCAAAGAATAACTGCCAGCAAACCCAACAGAAACACAGAGTTGCATTCTGTGTGCACAGACAAGCAGCTAACATACAAAACTGCACACAGATAGGAAGATTTTATAAACAAACTTCCTGCTACTTTGTGTTCAGAAATGACCCACAACTGTTATAACCCTGGCTTCCTTTACTCAATGTTCTGCACAGCCTCTAAATGATTTTTTTCTTTATCACTCTGAGGTACATGCAACAGGAGCATGATGCGTTTTATCTGTGATTTTACAGCTGACTGGTGTTTCTGTGAGTACTCTGGCATGATTCAGTCCCAGTAATGCCATACTTCAAATAACGAATTACCCTACTGACAATAAGTTTTCAGTCAAACAATCCAGGCGGATAGAGTAGCAAAATGGGTGAGTTTTGAAAAGGGAGAGTGCGGATGTAGAGAAAATCTGTTAAGACATTTTTCTCAATAGATCATCCATTCATGAGACAGGCAGCTGGAGCACAGCCGAGCAAGGAAACGAACATTTTTCCAAATCAGCCCAGAAGCACTGAAACTAAAAAATTAACACCACAACCCAATTCCATTTTCTGCCACTGCCCAAGAGGGACATTGAGGTGCTGGAGAGGGTACAGAGGTGGCTGCCAAGCTGGGAAAGGGCTTAGAACATAAGTCTTATGAGGAAAAGCTGAGGGATCGGGGGCTGTTTAGCCTGGAGAAGAGGAGATTGAGGGGAGACCTCATCGCTCTCTACAACTACCTGAAGGGAGGTTGTAGCGAGGCAGGGGCTGGTCTGTTCTCCCTAGTGGTGAGTGATAGGACAAGGGGAAATGGATTTAAATTGCGCCAGGGGAGGTTCAGGTTGGGTATTAGGAAGAATTTCTTTAGTGAAAGGGTTGTCAGCCATTGGAACAGGCTGCCCAGGGAGGTGGTTGAGTCACCATCCCTGGAGGTGTTTAAGAGACGGGTGGATGTTGCATTAGGGGACATAGTTTAGTAGGTTGACAGGGCTGGGACAAAGGCTGGACTCAATGATCTTCAAGGTCTCTTCCAGTTGAAACTATTCTATGATTCTACTTCCTGTTAATGACCATGAACAAGGTGAAGCAAAGCAGGTGGGCTGTGTCATTTGTGACATCTGACCAAAGATGAGACAAGTGGGGCTTGGGAAGATGCAGGAGCCTGGGGAGTGCTCTGCCCATGCTCTGTGCTGCGCCAGGGCTTGGTAGGTCTGAACAAAACCTCAGTGAAGCATCTGGTGAGAGGCTGTTTGACTGAAAACAGGAATTGATAACGCTGGAGGCTAAATTGCAAGAATTTTTGTTATGTAAAATTGCATAATATAATGTCATGATTTTTAAATATACATGTATAGAGTTAGATTTAAAAAGCAGGCATGTGCACACCAGAAGCACATCACTTTTAGCGATACTATTGCTTTTCCTCAGTTTTCTTCCATTCTTGATTAAGGATCCCAGTGGGCACTCTGCCGGTGGCACATGCGGTGCCTTCTATCAGCAGGCTCCTAGCAAAGCGGGAGTTGTGTAATGATTAACTGAATCACCAGTTGGATGAACAGATACACAGATGCTGCTGCTGATGAGCAGAGCCAGGGCTGGTACCACACAGAGAGCTGTTCCACTGACACCTGCAGCTGCCAAAAACGCCTGGAGCACTCCTCCTTTGGCAAAAGGCTCTTGGGGTAAGGGACAGGCATGGTCCTACATGAAAGCCATAGAGAGAACTACGCTTCTGAAGACAACGTTCAGGCTGCTGCTTCTATGCTGTTAATTTGACATGGAAAATACAGACGAGTTCCGTCTCTGGAGCTCTGAGCTACGGCGTGGGTGGGTGTGCGTGGGTGCACGTGTGCCCAGGGAAGCAGTGCCTGCACTCATACAGTTTCCTCCAGATCAGCTGATTTATAAAGACTTATTTAAAGACAAAGAGGCAAGGAAGTTCAAGAAGAAGCATCACCTTGTCAGCAAAATCATTCTGTTATTTCCTCTAAAGGTGTAATATTTAGCCTCCATTCACCAGGATGCAATGGTCATCTCTGTGGTCACTTCAACTTACATTCTAGATGAATACCAGAAGTGCGTCTTGTCTCTTCCTCCCTAGCTCCCTCCCTGAACTTCCCTATATGCCACTTGATATGTATCAAACAATAGATAATCCCTTTTACAAATTATTTTCTAATGTCAGAATCATTTCCTCTGAACTCTAAGGCACTGTAACTCACAATTAACCGACCCCCTACTGTGTATTAACAATAATGCACCTACTTGTTTCTCCTTTCTTCCTGCTCACATAGCACAGGTCAGTGAAGGTCACTAGTGTTCTGCAAATACCAGCGAATCCAGTGACTTACATCACCCACTACATCAACTTTACAAATAAAGAAATAAAATGGCTTATCCATGAACATGGGAGAAATGAAATGGCCTGTCCATGAACACAGCACAAGTATCTCAGTAGGTACAAACGTCATCCTGGCTTTCAGAGTCCAATTTCCTTGCCCAGCATCTTGTTACACGTAGCCTTTGATTGCAGATGGCATAATGCAGATGTGATGAACACGGGATGTCACAGAAATACCTTTTGCAGCAAGTAAGACAAAGAGCATGTGTAACGTACCGGGGCAGAGTAACAGCTCTGAAATACGCAGAGCTGTTGGAATGATGGCTTGTTTTATAATTGCTTTTACCTCAATTTTCTGAAGGAAAAAGCAAGCTCAATTTAACAATAGGAAAGGCATTGTGTATCCCTCATCCTTGTGAATTCTTGCACTTACAAGGCAAGGCAGAGTGTTCAGCTGCCATTAAAAGGTACCCTTAAAAGTTCCTTTTCCAGAACTACATTCCAGTGCACCTCATCAGACACGGACTGCAGTGTTACAGCTTTGTGACAGAAGAAAGGCTACCACAGCAGACTACAGCCAGAGAGTCCACCCTCGTGAGTTTTTGAAGTGGAGGCCTCTTTCCCAGCGTATGTCCCCAGGCAGTTGTCAAAAGGGAAGAGAGCCAGGGTGCTGTGCAGGATGAATATGCAAGGACAATCCTTAGCTGAGGAAGGAACAAAGAAACCATCAATTGCCTGAGCCCCAGCTCAGCATGACGCTGCAGGGATTTGTGTCTCCGGATTTCAGAGCAACTGGAAAAGCCGGCAGAACACTCCAGAGTTCCTGCTGGTACCAGTAACAAAAGCAAATCCAGGGCTAAAATGATCAGATGAGAAAATCTCAGAGAGAGGAAATGTGCTTGCCTCTGTGTGTTTATACGTGGCCTAGCACAAAGGTTCCCTGGACAAGACCCAAAGACATGACAAATGTGCAAAATAATGAGGAACAATTATTATCTGTGGTGCTGAGAAAAAAACATAAACAGGTTGTGCTTGTTCAGTAATGTCATCAGCCCCAACCTGCCAGGCCTGGTCACACGTTGAGCGAGCTGCTACATGTCCTCACAGCTCCTCTCCTGTGATGGGCTAGCAGCAGCCTGAGGCTGCATCACGACTGATGCTTGCTAAATATACACGGATTCAAAAAAGGAACCACTTTACATGTACCTACTGCACATCTCCACGCTATTACCCACAATTTCTAGACATGCCTTTTCACTCCCCACACTGAACGCAACCTTCTTGGCTACCCTCATTTTATATGAAATCAGTGTTCTGCTAGAGCTAGCAACTTTGCAGGTATTGATGGAGGCACCTTATTGATAATAGGAGTAACAAAACAACATCCCTCTAATATCCAGCAGGTGAGAAAAATATCGGTGTGGGACTCAGTGGGAAGGAAATTCTGCTGCTGGCAGCAAGGGGTGCTACAGTCAACAGCAATTGCACTGGCTTCTTCTAGGGCTTGGGCTCAGGGACATCAGGAATGGTGGTGATGGAGAGAGAGATGTGGGTTTGGTGTATTCTGTTGCTACCAACTGAAAAAAGTTCCAGGAGGGTAACACAGAAGCTGCCAGACTGGGCTCCTTATGCTTGTAACTATTCTGTTTACTTCTAACTGAATCAAAGCTTATATCTAGAAAAAGAGGAATTTCTGCTATTGGCAGCAACAAGTACAACGTTAGGCTCTTGTTGGCTACTTTACACTTGGAATCTGGTGACCCCTGTACTGAGGCAATGGGGAAGTAATTCAGCTAAAGACAATGAAGTTACGCCAGGACAAACAAACCCAGTCAGAATTGCGCACTTCTGGCTCCATCTGGCTTTCTCGTGACTGCCCACAGGAAGCAGAACACAAAAAAGCAAAGCATCAACTTGTACTCGCAAGACCATCGTGGTCAGTTAAAGCACGACAGGGTCATGCCTTAAGGAGCCTGCTGTCTGCCACAGCCTTAATCCTGCAGGGGGAGGTGAAAGGGGAAGACACAGAGGTAAGGCTCTGAGGGAGAAGAGGATCTACAGAAAAAAATATTAAAAGATTATATTAGATTTCTATAACTTAACGACAGCTAGCTCCGTTCTTAGAACAGCTTCTGGAAACAGTTCAAAATAGGATGGACGTACCCCTTGTAACCACAAGGATCTGAATAACTAAAAATGGTTTCATTGCTTTTTTTTCCAGACGCAGTACATTTTCAAAAAATGTATATGATATATACATAGAAACTTGCTAGGAATTTTTAAGCAAAATGTTTTTCTGCTGGAAAATGCCAGTGTTTGTCAACCATCAAAACAGTTTGCAAAGAGGAAAAAGATGTCTTGGGGCAAATCCTTTGTTCTACAGCCTTTATATGGGATTTGTCATTATTTTGGAAAGAAAAAAGTTCCATTAATAGAAGTATTTTTTAGTTTAAAAATCTGATTTTAAGTAAAAGAATACAATAAAAATTGGAATAAAGAAAATAATTCAGCTATGTATAAACAAAAAATTCAACTGTTCACTTTCAACAAGTATTTCTCTGGCTTGCTGGTTCAAAAAAACAGAATATGAGTCTTTGTCTCAGACTGGGGGAGCTCTAAAGAATATGTAAGCGTAGGAAATCCATGTAATGTGTCAAATCACATGTCACGGATTTCCTCTCTGCTCCTACCTCAGCACTTGTCTCCTGCAAATGCCCAAGGAGAAAAGGGAACAAATAAGTGTATTATGGTCCTAAAAACTCCCTGGTATGTGGTAATCTCTCCCTGTTTTCTGGCTTTGCCCATTTCTGTCATTTTAGATCACGAAGTACCTAAGAGACTTTTTTTAACATTTGTTTGTGCAGACTTTCGCACACTGTGCCCTCACCCTGAGTGGAGCTTCAGTAGGGCACCAGCAACCACTAACAGTGCCCTCTACAATTTTGTATAGATTGAGTGTGTCTTGCAGACGGGCAGAAAAGCAAGAATGGGATCAGCAAGAAATATTTTCTTTGGCACAGAAAGAACGGCACGACTGATCTAAACCTGGGTTTTCAGTTTGGCAACACAGAATGCTGAGCCCAGCCAACGGCATCCCACATGTGGAGCAGAGCAACTGCCCCATCCTGAGTCAGGTGCTCCAGCTGCAGGGTTAGAAACCACAGGGATGTGTGTTCCGAGACTGCTGGGGATATGGTTTTGGCTGCTGAGGGTCATGTGTTTTTCGGCACAAGTACCAGCAGGCTATGAATGCACACTCCACAGTGGCTTCTTGCCACTGGCAATTTTACTGCTCCTCCTTCTCCAGCTCCCCATTCCAACACACCTGCTTGTTCTTCATTTAGTGAAGTGATTCAGGAATACTAACAGGAATAGTTATAACGTCCCTGTTGGGAGTAGAGGCATTCTCTGCAATTATTCCGGCCACTGAGTTGAGCTCTCTTGCCCATTTTTCCAATCCTTGTGTCACAGCATCAGATCTGAATAATAATATGAATCAGCATGATGGCAGATTCTTATCTTCTATTGCAGCTTAAGAGCCAACAGTCATCATTACATTCTTAACAAAGAAACATCAACCCATGGATAGATGAGAGTCTATCGATAGGATTGTGAGGTGGAAAAGTATCTGTAGGTACGCAATTGCTGCTGCGAGTGATTTAATGCTGTAAATACTCATAAAATGTGCAAAAAAGACACCAGATGAGTGTCCATGCATACTTCAAAAATAAAATGCACCTTTTGTTTTTTGAACAGACCGACAGGCTGCCATCCAGGAATGTGAATTTACATGTTGCCTTGGGATTCCTAAAGGCCGAAGCACTACTCTCTATTGTCAGATCGACCCTGAGAGTCACCAAGCACACACATTACAAGGCAACACACCCAAAGTACCCTCTCAGAAAGGAGCACCGACAGCTGGCAGAGACAGGCAGAAAACATCCAGCACTCCCAACATCAACTCCTTAGAGGCATTTGAAGATCCTTCTTCTCCTCTCTAAGCATTAGCAACTTTGTCCCATATCTGTTTTAAAAGTATAATGATGGGGAGGAAACTTAAACTAGAGATTAGTGGCTGGTGGGAACAAAAGGATGAAAATTATTGCTATTCTTGGAAAAAAAAAAAGCCATGGAATGCACCAGTTTCTTAGATGCAAGAGAAGTCTTAAGCATCTTGACATTTCCTGTGCTGGTGTATTTACACTGTCCCCTACTTTAGGACTAACAATGCTGAGAACACGCAGCAAAAGGTAGACAGCAACAGTCTACTGCCAGCCAGTGTCGTTTGGTTATTTTTAACTTGTTCACCCTAGTGATGTGGTATCACACACACCTTCTCATAGCACATAGTCCTGCTGATCCCACAAATCAGGGAGGTAAAAGCAGACCTGATTCTCTTTTCATTTACAAGCTTTTGAGCTGATGTAGTCATTGTCTTTATAAGGTTTTAAGGCAGGTTACGTATTCTAAGAAAGCGAAGGAAGGTCAGTGATCCTGTAATACCATGAAAAGACTGGCCATTACAAGAGAACAAGCATGTTCAGCTTGGGCAGGGATTTACTGGGGAGAGGAGCACTTAGCTCTCTTCCCTCTGTTAGCATCAGGAGCAACAACCATGCGGTTGCGCAGCTCCCACAATCTCAAAAGGTCTGGATCCAGTTTTGCCAGTTCAGTAAGGAAAGGTCAGTCGCACTAAGACACATATGCGAGGAACGGATTTTGTAAAACTTTTTCAAAAATATGGAATTTACCTCCTTCTCTTTGAACTATATGGTACAGATGAACCGTATGCAGGATGGACTCCAGATCTTGATCTTGGTAGCCCTTCTCGTGCATGTCATCCACTGAGTCTGGATAGATTACTTGATCACGCAGCGTTCCAATAGACATGTAGGGCCTGAGAAACAATACAGAGAAATGGGTAATCTGGAGCCACATCTTGCTGATGCTCTATGAGCAGAATCTAGTGCTTTAAACACCATGTTGCTAAAATTGGATTTATCTGTGGCTGCATTGTGCGTGAACGTTTTTCTAAATATACCCTAGGGACAATGTACTGTTTCCATAACAGCTGATTACAGGGTAGCAACAGGGTAGTATTAGCATGAAAACAAAATGACAGATCAGGCAGAATAAACATCCACTTGGTAGTCCATTCAGAATGCTTTTACTTGGAATCAGGGAAACTCTATGCTGTATTCAAGGTTTCATACCTTAGAGATTTAGAAATTTAATGAAGCACTCATAAGTTAAAATCAAATTGTAACAAAAATGTTGCAGTTTAAAGTGGGAATGACTTCCATGGTGCCCAGTAGACACCCACGTCAGGCAGGAGAGCACTGGAAGTCTCCTTTGCACACTAGTGTTCCAGACTGCAGAACCGGGACCAGGTGTAACTTGGCTGGGTCTAGAAGCCAGTGTTAACACTTCTAAAGTGCCAAAAAAGCATGCAACAGAGAAGTTGATCAGCTTCAACCTCCCAGCACCAGCCTCCCTTTGCCAAGCACAAGGCTGAGCTGTATGTGAAGCAGCTTCTGAATCACGGTGTTCCCAGACTCGGTAATAGCATCCCTCTTACTACAACAAGCTGCCTCCACTTCAGAGCCAGAGTCCCCAGCCACAGCCACGTCCCTGCCATGGCTACGGCCTCCACAGTGTCATGAGCTGTGCCCACAGCCCAGGCCTCAAAAGTCCTCCTGGCTTCTAAACAAAGCAGGCCCAGTTTCCCAGCTCTCTAAAAGATACCAGGCCATTCAGGCTACAATAGCAAAGGCTGACACATCTGTTTGACCATCTCTTTCGCTGCTCTTGTTCTAAGGATTTCTGGAGAAGGCCAAATATCCATCCTGTCCCACCAACATTGCTGGTAGCTCTTGGAAGCTGGAAACACTCCAGGAATGAGACTTTGAGTTTGGGAGGGAAGGCCAGAGCCAAAGAACAGTCAGGCTCCAGACCCTGTCCTGCTCTCTGTGCCAAGACTGACACTAACTCCCCGGGGTTCATCTGCCAAAACAATACTAGTCTCACTAAAGCTGTGGTGCCAGGGGATGATGACAGAGAGGAGCAGTTAAAATTGGGCCAGCAATAAGGAGGCTTCCAGACAGCTTGATCTTGCCACTGAGAACTGCTTCCAACAACTCCACAGCACATTGACAAGGGGTCAGTTTTCTTTCCTGAAGAGCTCCGGACCTGCATGGCCATGCCAAGACTTTACCTGACAAAAATGTGTAATATTTTAGCAGATTTCTTCCCTTCCCTTGGAGGTGTCTCTGCAAAAGCAGTGGATCTACTCATTGTTATTCTCAGAGACCCTAAAATACATCACAGAGCAATCTGGAGGAATTCATAATGCAACAGATGTACAACTACAGAACTAAAGCTTCAACTCGAACTGAAAGTCACGTTCAAGCCGGCACCACCCGCGTTGGTTTAGTGCTGCAGACATCCATGGGGAACCATCAGTACCCGCCCGTAGTTAAATTACTTTCACCACAGGCTGGGTGAGGGTGGGAAGGGCAGGGATCTGAACTGCTCACAAATATTTGGTCATCTCCCTGCTGTGGGCAGGCACCCACATGGAGCAAAACCAGAACCACAAGTCAAATACAGGCACTGCTGCTCCTCTTGGCTCATTATTCCGCTTTCTGCTCACTGTGGGAAGAGTGACTCTCCGGGCTGCTGCACGAACACCAGCATCAAGTGCAGCGAACCATTTACATTAGCGGCGATATTGCAAAATCTCAACTCTAAACATTACGTAACTTCATGAAGTAATGATATATTACATTTCCATAGTGCACTGTCTACAATTGCCAAAGGGCTTTACTTCTTGCGTATGCAGAAATCATTTCATTTGCTCCAGACTGCTGCCATCTCTGGGACAGAAGATAGCAACTCTATCTGGGCTCAAAAACATTTAAATCAGGTTGTGCGTAAGACTGTGTAATTTAGGTGAAGCTGCAGGTAAGGGCAAGGAGGACAGAGTTACTTATCATGCAATTTGTCTGGGGTTTAATACCTTACTCTTGTGAAGTGTGTTCCTGTAATGACTAGCAGCTCTGAGATTTAACTGCAGCAGCACAACCAGGAAGGCAATGCTCAAAAGCACCGAGCCAGGACACTTTCTGCGACGCTGTTCCTTGCATCGTTTCCTGGTACAACTGGATTTTCCTCGTGGCCTCCCATCTAAACCACACCAGTACTACCAAGCACGCCTCTCCCCATCTAGTTTGTAAAAATTAAAGAAAAGCCCAGCCTGCAGTGGAATAGCAAACCCCATCAATAACTAGTAGAAAAGAACAACGGCCTATGGTTAAGAGTCTGTCCCAGGAGGTGGGAGAGCACGTTCTGCTTCCTCCATCTCACGCCTGGCATCAGGTGCCTTGTTTGGGGCTCCAACTCTTGACAACTCTTGGTGGCACCTCTGTGGTTGGTTTATCTCATTGATGTTAGGGTGGAGACGGATTGCCTCCTGGCGTTGTCTTCCCCCTCAGCAGCAGGACGCAGCCCAGACAACTGACTTAGGTAACTAACTTCTCAAGTGCTAAGGTTAGGTGAGATCTCTTCTAACGCATACCCTGATAATCTCGTACTAAACCAGATTTCTCTACCCGTAACTTGAAGATAATCGCCTCCTCCTATCACGGGTGTCACAAAGTCAAACACACTAAAATCTATTAAAATACCAGATGTTATTGTAATTGAGGTTACATGTGTGTGATAGCTAGGCATTAAGTAGTACAAAGTATGGGTATCTGGATACAGCAACAGAGAAATTTTGGCTTTGCCAGTAAGCATCTTGTTAAAATACTATTTTCATTACATTTTTAGCAGTCCAAACAATAAAAATGGTCTTTTTGTCCTGAAGTAATACTCAAGCTTAACTGGACATAATTGATTTCTGATGGAGTTTTTCCTTTCAGACAGAGTGTCTGGGTTCCAGTCACAAAGAACACACTCTTACAGATTCTGAAAGCAACTCCTCTGCTGTGCAGAGGTAACGTCTTTGATGGTAATAGCTCTGCCATTGTTTTCTTTCTTTCTCTGTTCTTTGAAAAAAAAAACCCCACACTGTTTGAGAGACAGAATTAAAGATCAGTGATCCTCTTTTAAAGATTTGGTATCAAACCTCCAAAAAGCTAAGAAAACTTACTGCTTTCTTCCTGGATTTCTGGAATTTCAAGGCATTTATTGAAGGAGACACTTTCAATTCTCATAAACTGTCTGGTTTCAGTCCATTTGATGGTTTTATTGCATCACCAGTTTCTGTTTGGTAAGCACTCCACTCTGCAGAGCTGTAACTTCATTCCGCTAGTAATAAGCCATTATCCCGTGAGGTTTATGGCTTCCCCCCTGCAGTGCAGGCTTCAAAGAAAGATGATATCAAGACATGCTGCAATCTGAAGCCTGTGGGATGGATACTTCCCCAGTGCCCTATTGACACATGACATTGTGTACAATGTTGGCTTAATACTAGCGAAATCCTATGGGGAGGAAGGGCAAGTGTTGTCGCTGATAGGATCTCTTTGTGGTGGTTAGTTCTGGGGAGGGAGAAAGGGGCAGATGCTACAAAACATATCGGAGCACACACCAGTCGCTTGTCCTTCCAAACAGAGGACTTAGATGCTGGAGCTGTTAGGCATAAAGAGAGGTATGCCAGCTCAAAGGGATTGTAGATTAACACTGCACACTGTAACCAGAGAACTGCTAACATCTCGTAGCTCTCCGATGTCTTGAAGAGCAGAGGGCTTCACTCTTCTGGGTAGCAAGTTAGAAAAGATGACTTGCTTAGGTGTCTGTTCCAATATCAGAACAAGTCATATCCACTTAAAATGTTTACAGATACTTCCTGAAGGTATCAGAAGGTGAGGTGTTTTCATCTTCCCTGCAAAATAAACTGTGCTGACAAAACTGATAACCTGATAACTGTCAGCCATACCGTATAGCAACTAATCAATATGCACTTTGAGAGTCTATAAAGCAATCTGAACGGTCAGAGTCTTAATTATAAGCACCCCAGAATAAGAAAGGGACCAAAAATATATCTTAATTATGTGGCTGGGCATCAGAAGTTAAGCGATGTTAGTCCAGTGTAAGTGTCCAAGGAACTGCTTCCAGGTACAGCCTGAAGCTCACCTCACCTTCCTTGGCACAGGCTGTGATTAACACTCCCCCCATGGAGGGTAAAGTATAAAAACATGTAGCTTGTGATTTTGAGAACCCATGTGCATGCCCTCGATGGAGCAATCAGGACCTGACTTGTCATTTGCTGTCCAAATGCATTTGTAGTTATTGTTGCACCATTATTCTCACAGATATGCAAAGTTACGTGGGAAAACTTTGTGTAATGCAACTATAAGCTTTGGACTGATCCATCTTCTAAGTTTCTGCCTCTGGCTGACAAGATGCCTCTCTGATATAGCCAAGTGGGAGAGAGAAGGGGGAACACTACATCTGGGATTCCCCTTTTCAGACAAATTGCAGCTTGGATTTTCAAAGGAGATGAGGATGGCTTCAGAGTGCAATTCAGAGTGCTTGCTTTGACATCTAAAATAAAATGCATTCCAAATTTAGGCAACTCTATTCAAGCAGGTGATACTGGAGCCCAAGTTCCAGCCGTGGAGGTATTTTCCTAGGAAACCTGGAAGATCCTAAGGGGTCAGCAGTTGCACTGAAGAATCTCCAGTACAGAAAGCCAAGGGTACAACTCACACCTACAGCTGTGCCCAAATGCTGTCTAATTCCCTAGAAAGTCTAGTACAGCATGGCATACGAAAGCAACATTTTTAAGTCCTGCATGACAAGCTAACTGTTAGCAAATCTCTTCCAAGAACTATGTTCAGGCTAAGTTCTTCTCAGCTAGCAGGGCATCAGATTCTCATTTTTATAGGCTAGCATCTAGGCTAGAGAGGAGTCAAAGTGAGGGCACCTTCTAATCTTTCCACCAAAGCACAGAAACCGCTACTAAGAGGCAGGAATTATGTGTCTGAAGAGAGAGTTATTGGAAAGAGCCTAATTATATACTCTACCAGTCAGAGTCCTCAAATGGAAGGAGAGAGACTTTAGTACCAGTCCTTTTGCCACGTATCATGCAGGTTATTCCTTTTCTCCACTGCCCTTTAAGACAAAATGCATTAACTATCCTAATCCTTCAGTAGCACTGTAAAAACATATTAAAGGGGGTTCTAATCTTATTAGGTGCCTGTTCTCGGGATAGATCTTGCTATAGGTAAAGGGGCTCAATGTCTTGCTCTCAGTTTGGCACCTAAACTTCAGGAAGTGGCACGAGTTCAGACATATATTCTTATTTAGAGATTCCTATGGATTAACTGTAGGTGGCTCCCTTTACCTACTACATAAATCTTTTAAATAATTTTCCAAAAGCCCCAAGTCTCTGCCTGACTATCTAGGGAATCCACCTATATTTAGAACTTTCCATCATCTTGCCAGTGCCAAGATCCTAATTTTTAGATGCTGTAATATGTAAGCAAGGATCACCTCAGCAGAACCCTGGCTTTTGCCAATACTAAAAACTCCACAGTTTTCAACAGCAGTAAAGCTCGATCAACAGTGATGCTGAAGAAATGCCAACCCCCACTAAGTAAAGGGATCTGGGTTCCTAAGAGTTCTTTGATGACGTTAATAAAACAAACAGCAAAAAAACCAATGATTGCACAACCACTACAACTTGGAGAAAATAAAATGTTTGGAATGAACTTGAATTAAGTTCTTTTTAAGTAGGGTTGTATCCACTACCTAAACACAGAAGGTGATATAATGAAAGAGTTAAAAAATAATAAATAATACTTAGCAAAATGTTAAAAAAGCAGCTCACTTTATTGCACTGTATCTAGTAAAAGGGACTTTAGGGCCAGCTAGAGTTTCAGCAACCCTTCCAAAGTTATAAATCATTGATCTCTCTTTAAAATACCCTACACTGAACTCTCCTGTCTGCTCATACAGAACTAGCCATGAACATCCTCTAAATATTTCAGACAGATCAGTTACCAGAGTGGAATGTAATCAGCTTATAGCCATTAACATACTTAACAGGAAATCAAATGCGTAGTATGAAAGACTGAATTCTCAATGCATATAATTAGAATCTGATATCAAAGGCTGAAAAAATCACACTAATCACTCTGTGGCTTTCTTGCAAAGAAGCTATGCATGGCTTTTCAAGAAAATAATCTGGGGGGAAATAATAACCAGAAAGGTACAAGAAGCCTTTAATCTAAAGCACTATTCATGCTCAGGTATCATCTCATCTCATCTCATGATTTACTCATTCATCATTTCCAAGATCACTTACAACGTAACAGAAAAGTTTAAGGTGAACAATTCACAAAAATTACCCAGTTCAGTCTATTTGTATCTTGTAATAGGCAGAGGTAAAGAAGGAACACAAGAACACATGTATAATGAAGAAAAATCCACACAATTTCTACAAAATACGAGCAGCTACCGCAATCTGAAATAATTATACCTCCTTCAATGAATCAAATCAAACAGCCAGACAAATGAAGGAGAATGCTCTCCTTTCTTAAACATCCAATTTTTTGCAGGCCCAGTCTTTTCATAGCCCTGGCAGTCCTGATGATAAAGGGATTACTTGGATGGGTGACCATGAAGCTCAGTGAATTGAAGGAAGAACGACAAGAGCCCAGCCTGCCAGTCCAACCAGGCACATCCCAGCCTAAGAGGTGTTTCTGATTTTTATCACAGCAACGTAATACAATGAGAAAGGCTGTGTTCCTCTTTCAGGAAGACTACACATTTTTCACAGTTCTGCATATGAGAAGCAACACCTCACTTCAGAGGGAAGATGAAGTGTAGCAGTGAAGCCTCTTGCATATTACTTTCACATTACTTGAATATGCAAGTAATGTTACAGCAATAGTGTGTCTCCAGTGAAACACCCTGCCAACAAGTAAGAAGTCACACACTGCAGCGACCTCCCTCACTACTCCTCTCTGAAATACCACATTACACAGGACAGAGCATGACAGCGCAGAATAGAGATGTGCCATGTATATGGATATATGGAACCTTATTACAGTAATTTTAAAAGCATTACAGGTACTTGAAGTGGTCACAAGGGAGCTGTAGTAATCTGTAGCAGAAACTAAAATTGCTAGGGTATAATTAATGCAAAATGTTAGGCAGATAAACAAGCTTGGAAAAGTCTTCTCTCCTGGGAAAGACATACTCCCGTCTAAGCTAGGCTAGTGCACATACGCTGAACTGCAGGAAAAAACCCATCTGCTACATACTCCTATGAGACCGTGATATAATTAATGGTTCAACAACAAAGAAAATCCAGTGTTCTGGGGACTACTGGGCATTCTTTGCAGAAGAGACTCATCCCACCTAAAAGTTACTCCTCCAAGCCTGTGTCAGTCCCCTCAGGCTGTCTTTGTAGCCAATGGAGTCCTTTAATGAACTGGTACCTCCAGCAGGTCTCATGGGTCTTAGATGTTTGTCTGAGGACACAGGACGAATAGCTGCAGTGATCTGAACTGAAGGACTATTGTCTATTGAGGAGTTAAGGGTCCACAGAACAGCAGACTTGAGCAGGCATGGGCCTGTGCTGCATTTTACTGCACCGTGTTGGGCTGTGCTGTACCATACTTATCATCTGGCTGCAGGATAAACTCTGCTGGCTAATCTAACCAAGGAGCCTGCGAGCAGCTCCCACTTGGCACCAGCAATTACACCACCTGCGTGTCCTTGTCTTTATCTTGAAGTGAAGCAGCGTGTTCTAATGCTAACATACTTTTGCTTGACAGTAGAAATGATAAATGCAGTTGTTTAGTTCTAAGAAAATCCTATCAGAGTGCTAAAGACCGATGAACTTTAGCAAGGATGGGGTCAAATGCAGCATGCCACGCTGTGACTAGAGGTCCATCTGATGCTGCACAATGCTGGGTTCATAGCATCTGATAGGACCTAAGTGTCTGTCCTAGTTTTGGCTGGAATAAAGTTAATTTTCTTCCTAGCAGCTGGTTTAGTGTTGTGTTTTGGATTTAGGATGGGAATAATGTTGATAACACACTGATGTTTTGGTTGTTGCTAAGCAGTGTTTACACTAAGTCAAGGACTTTTCAGCTTCTCATGCCGAGAACTGGGGTGCACGAGAAGCTGGGAGGGGACACAGCAAGGACAGCTGACCCAATGTCAAGGGTCAGGGCTGGGCCGACCACTTAATGACTAACAGATGTTCTCTGAGCCCTCTCCCTCGCCAAAGGGAAAGTGAAAAGGGAACAAGGCAGAGAGTTATGGATTGGAAAAGAAAACTAAAACAGCTTTAATAAAACAATAATAGTACTAATAAGAAAATAATGGAAAAATTGGAAATAATTAAATATATACAAAACTGATAACAAATCCAAGTTGTCTGCCCAACAGCAATCCCCAGTGATGCTGCAGAGCAGGTGGCACCAGGTGAGTCCTAGGCTCAGCAGCAGAGAGGAAACTGATACAGGAGCTGGATTCAGGAACTCAGGATCAGTATGAAAGGCAGAAGAATGGAGGGAGTCCTCATCGGACACCAGCCACTGAAGAAGAGGCCTTAACCCCCGTGGTCCCTCAGCTTTATACTGAATACGCACAGGGAATGGAATACTTCGTTGGTTAGTTTGCATCACCTGTTTTGTCTGCTCCTCCCTGGAGGTACAACCTTTTACTTCATTGCAATCCTTTTACTTCCCAGCACCACCACCATGTTACACAAGACTTAGCAGAGACCTTGGTCACTTCAGGAGCAAGTATCAGCAAGTCCTTCTGCATCTCAATCCCTGTCAGTAACTATAAACATCAAGTGTTATAATTTCCACTAGCAAATCTGCACCATCTGCAAAAACATAAAGAAAGTGCAGTCTCTTCCAAGAGGCTTAGCTGAAAATTAAGATCACTCACTATAATTGTCCCTCTTTAGCTGAAAGCAGGACACTCAAACAAGCCAAAGGTGTATTCAATATCACGTGAAGTAATGCCTAGTATATAAACTGGGAGGAATTGGCCAGAGGACACCATGGCTCAGAACTTGGCTAAGCACTGGTGAGCAAGTCACGGACAACTGTATTGAATCCCAGAATCATAGAATTGTCAGGGTTGGAAGGGACCTTAAAGACCAAAATTATCCAGTTCAGTCTATTTGTATCTTTTAACAGGCAGAGATAAGAGAAGGAACAAAAGAACACATGTGTAATGAAGAAAAAAATGACACAATTTCTACAAAATACGAGCAGCTACTGCAGTCTGAAATAATTACAACTCCTGCTATGAATCTGGTTCCAACCTGCTGTCAGGGGCAGAGACATCTTCCACTAGATTGGGCTGCTCAGAGCCCCATCCAACCTGGCCTTAAAAACTTCCAAGTATGAGGCTTCCACCACCTCTCTCGGCAACCTGTGCCAGGGTCTCATCACCCTCATGGGGAAGAACTTCTTCCTACAATCTGAACCGATCCATCTCTAGCTTTAATCCATCCCCTCTTGTTGTGTGTATTCTATTATTACTAGTATTACTAGCGTTACCTGTATTATTTTCCCTTCCTTTTCCATCCTATTAAACTGTCTTTATCTCAGTCCCTAAGTTTTACTTTTTTTCCCCCAATTGTTTCATCCCTCCCACTCAGGGCAGGGGAGGGGGGCATGGGGATTGGGCAAACGGCTGTGTGGTGCTTAATTACCAGCTGGCATTAAACTACAACAGTGCCACAAAGATGATGAAGGGGCTGGAGCACTGGAGAGGAGAGGAGAGGAGAGGAGAGGAGAGGAGAGGATCTTATAAATCTATATAAAAACCTGACAGAAGGAAGTAAAGAAGATGGAGCCAGGCTCTTCTTAGTGGTGCCCAGTAACAGGACCAGAGGCAATGGGCACAAACTGAAATACAGAAAGTTCTCTCTGAACATCAGGAAACACTTTTCCATTGTGAGAGTGATCAATCACTGAAAGAAATTGCCCAGAGAGGCTGTGGAGTCTCAATCCTTGGAGATGTCCAAAAGATGTCTGGTCACGGTCCTAGGCAACCTGCTCTAGGTGACCCTGCTTGATCAGGGACTTAGACCAGAGGACCTCCTGTGTTCCCTTCCAACCTCAGCCATTCTGTGATTTTCTGATTCTCTATGTTATCAACTTATTCCTTATCCCTAATAAAGGGAATTTTAATTAATGCATTACGGAATTCAAATATCTTTCTTGCTGGCATCAACAATGAACAACTTCATTGGTTCACTGGAACAGCGAATCACCCTCTGGAGGCACACAGTTCTAACTCCTAGCTGTCTAAACAAACACAGATGAATTCTACCTTTGGCATATGAGTTGACAATTTATTGCTTTAACTTGTTGGAGGTGGAGGCTGAACAGATGTATAAAAAGATGGCTAACAGTCTTCTCTCTGGAAGTTGCGTAGTTACTAGTGACTACTGCATTGTCTCCAAAAAAATGCAGAACAAAGTCACCATGTTGAATAAAACTTAGGAGTTGAAGGGAGAACAGTGTATGACATTCTCAGCCTTGCAGGCAGGCAAACACGGGACTAGACCCTAAGAAATATATTTGAGGGAGAAGACCATGGAGAAGCCGGGACAGGACTGAAGGTCCAGTTCACCACAGATTTGGAACACAGCTCTGGAGCCCAGGACACAGGGACAGGCAAAAGGCAGATCCTATAGGATTACCATCTTCTCTTCAAGAAGGAGATGTTGGCTATATCTATTATTTGATATTTAAAAGCATAAGGCACTATAATCAGAGTTTCTCCCTGAAAACTATACTAAGAAGGAAGAGAAAAGACTTCTTCCCAGGGAAGATGATACAGTTGCTATTAGAGCTTTCAGCTTTCCTCTCCTCACCACAGCCAACATCCTTTCAGTCTTTTCACATCAAGCTTCTAATATCAGGCAGGTTTTTTAATTTATCTTTCCTAGTACTTCCCTGTGTTACATAGCCAAGTTGCTTCTCGTAACTTGATATGCACACGGGATTTGAAGCACGCTTGCTGACATTCCTAGGTAAAACGTTATAGAGATGGTAAACATTCGCCATTCTGTTCACCTGTTGAAGATCCTTTAATGCACAATTGCAATGTAGGGCATTAAGCTGGAGGTAACTGCTCAAGCCGGACACAGTAACAGTACTTCTCTGTGACAGAAACTGTCACATAAGTGCAACCATCCAACTACTCCCTAACACGCAAGTTTGTCCACACCACTGCTAAGTTACACAGCGATCTCAGTTAACCTGCAAATGAATTTGTTTCCCTGGCACTGCTATCAAAACTAAATTTTAAAGGCAAGTGAGCTGCTTGTCTCATCAAAATGAACCTACTGTAGATTAAATAGATTGTCAGTTGCTTTGCTGGATGGATCCTATTAATAACACCCACATTCTCAGTTCTTAAAATCTATGAAGTGACTTCCTATATATAAAATGTTTGTCAAGCTTAACTGGACAATGTACTTAATTGTTGTTTTCCTAGCTTTCAAATAAGTTCCATAAATAACGCACATACATGGGTGCCTGAAAACGTGCTACAGGCAACACATAATTATTGCTGCTGAATGAGCACTTTTGATATTCAAAATCTTATCAAAAGAAAGAAGTGAGGGGTGGAGACATTGCAAGCTCTTGCTGGCAAGAATATGGAGTCCAAAACATGCTATGAAACACAGACCAGCTGACTGCCAGAGTTCCTAGTAGAAATACTCCTACAACTGGACATCCTTGCAGATAAAAAATCAGCTCTTCTGTAACGTTGAGGAAAACATCTCCAAAGAATGTAAATGGAGGAAGCTCTACATATGGGTGAGACCTGCTTTTGAGCAGGAGCCTGAACAAGATTTATGTACTTAGTACTGAAGCAATACTCAAAGTGAGGAGGAGTGCTGCTTTGATTACAAGAATGGGTTACACCTTTTAGTTGCATACACATCATGGTAGCTGACAGCACTGTACATTATACCTCTGTGTATCTGTCATCTGGTAGGAATGCAGTGAGTTACTGAGTTCTCTGAATGACCAAGTTCTTGTACAGATCACAAATAAAAGGAACCTGGCTTGCACGAAGTTAAGTGACCACATTGTGCTTTAAGTGAGACACCTCCCTGAGTCTGGAGAAGGAAGTCTCTCCATCCACCTATACAGAAGGCAGCAATAATAGGACCTGTGTCAACTGAAAAGACCACCAGCAGGTAAGAGATGATACTGAAATCTCTGTACCAAATCAAGCCTGGACTTCCCTGGTGATTCAGACTTGCCAACAAGGATCTTTATTAGCATGTGGTGTGGAATTGGCCTCTGTGCTTCAGACAACTGCCCATGAGGAATTGCATTAGCCTCCATGCAAAGCAAAAGTTGAATATGCATCAACACATCTCAGTTCCTCAGCCACGTTTAGTCCTCTTAGCATCACCTATAGCTGCAGCTTGCTCCAGACATGTCCCGAGTCTGAAGGGATTGAGGGGCCAAAACCCCAAAGTGTGCTGAAGTCCTTCACAAACAGAAGTTTAGCTGTAGCCTTTAAGATTGGTGTTAGATTTACGTAACTACATTTTAAATCTAAACTAAACCCCAATGAAGCAAGCTTACTAAAGCCTTCAGTCTGGGATTTCTGCAACACTTTGCCTAATAACAGAGAAGACTTGTAAGCTATGCTTTAATTAGCCAACTCTTGTGTCTGCCCAGTAAGGAAGGCAGTTTGCACGGCTTGACAGGGAGTAGCAGCTAATCCATAAAGCCATTTTCCACCTCTGACTATTAGCATAGGTGAATCTTGTTCACAGCGTACTATGACAAGGTACGGTCATTACTTGTGATCAGTCAGCACACAGACCTAATTAAAAACCTCCAAACTTTACAGGTGTGAGTGAACGTCCAGTGGAAACTGAGAGGTCTCCCAGTGATCCTGGCAGGCAAAGCTTCAACTAATCTACAGGGAAGCAAGACGAGAACCTTTCTCTTCTAGGTGAGACAGGACAGGAGTTCCTCTGATCAGGAAGGTGAAGTGCAAGCATTTCTATACAAGTCCCAGTAAGGTGAAATGCCCTGGCTGAGGGGATAGCCTAACAGCCCTCTCAGGTGCAAGACCACACTTAATGAACAGCAGAATACAGCAGAATATTGAATCGACCCATCTTGATTTGACTCATTTCAAAAAAGAAAAAAGATAGAAAGTAGCAGCCAATTTGTTAAAGTAAACCTACCTCAAATAGCATGCATAAGGGAAGCATGTTATGTTGTTTTTCATGTTAATGCTATCTACCACAGACCTTTTTCTCATCTGTCAGATAAGTGGTGAACTTTGGAAATAAACATATTTGAAAAGAGCACCAATGTACTTGATAACAACAGATATGACAGAGAGGTGCAGCATGCAAGGGCGTAGATATCTATGCAGTGTGACACAAACTGATGGCAAAGTACTGAAGGAACAAGTCAATGTGGTGGTGTCCCCTATCAGCAAAATCCTGAAGGGCAACAATTGCTAGTGCACTGTTGGCATGTGCAGTCAGAGTACAGTTTAACTCCAGCTGACCCAACTGAAGGGATCATGGTTTAAGAGAGAGCAGCATGAGCTGACAAGGAATTAGGCGGTGCAAAACACAACATAACATAACACAGAGGTATCTGAGCCAATCTAAATGAGATGTGGCAACAGAACTCACACAGGCATATTTGCACAGCTCTTCATTTGGGCTTCATCTCTAATAGACCACATGGTAGCAAGAAAGTGGTCTAATACAGAAGAACCACACATATATACACTACATATGCAATAACTTTCATATGTAATACAGGGTATCTGAAAACGAACACTAGAATTTTAGAAGATTAAATTGTTCAGGTTATCAAGATAACATTTGAATCGCATAGAATCACAGAATCATACAGGTTGGAAAAGACCCTTAATGTCAAGTCTAACCATTAACCTAGTGATGCCAGGTTCACCACTAGACCACATCCCTACACATCTACATATTTTTAAACACCTCCAGGGATGGTGATTCAACCACTTTCTAGGGCAGCCTGCTCCAATGCTTGACAACCCTTTTGGTGAAGATATTTCTTCTAGTATCTACCATAAACCTCAACTGGTGCTACTTGAGGCTGTTTCTTCTTGCTATCACTTGTTACTTGGGAGAAGAGACCAACACCCATCTCCTTTCAAGGAGCTGTAGGGAGAGATAAGTACAGGCGGATAATCCCTTCCCTGCTCCTGCTGATAGCACCATTCCTGATCCAGGCCAGGATGCCGTTGGCCTTCTTGGCCACCTGGGCACACTGCTGGCTCCTGTTCAGCCGGCTGTCCACCAACACCCCCAGGTCCCTCTCTGCCTGGCAGCTCTCCAGCCACTCCTCCCCAAGCCTGTAACGCTGCTGGGGGTTGTTGTGCCCCAAGTGCAGGACCTGGCACATGGCCTTGTTGAACCTCATGGAACTGGCCTTGGCCCAGCAATCCAGCCTGTCCAGATCCCTCTGCAGAGCCTTCCTGCCCTCAAGCAGTTCAACACTCCCACCTAACTTGGTGTCATGTGCAAACTTACTGAGGGTGCACTCAATCACCTCATCCAGACAACTGATAAATATGTTAAACAGAACTGGCCCCAACACTGAGCCCTGGGGAACACCACTTGTGACCAGCTGCCAACTGGATTTAACTTCATTCCCCACCACTCTTTGGGCTCAGTCATTTGGCCAGTTTTTAAGCCATGGGCAGCCAGTTCCCCCAGGAGGATGCAATGGGAAATGGTGTCAAAGGCTTTCCTACAGTCCAGACAGACAACACCCACAGCCTTTCCCTCATCCACTAAGTGGGTCATCTTGTCATAGAAGGAGAACAGGTTAGTCAAGCAGGACCTGCCTCTCATAAACCCATGTTGACTGGGTGTGATTGCATGGTTGTCCTGCATATGTCACATGATGGCACTTAAGATGACCTGCTCCATAACCTTCTCCTGCACTGAGGTCAGACTGACAGGCATGTAGTTCCTCTTGGCCCTTCTTGTAGATGGGTGTCAGATCCCTCTGGGACCTCCCTGGTTAGTCAGGACTGCTGATAAATGATTGAAAGTGGCTTGATGAGCATTTCCATCAGCTCCCTCAGTACCCTTGGGTGGATCGCATGCAGCCCCACAGACCTGTGTGCATCCAAGCGGAGCAGCAGGTCGCTAACCATTCCCCCTTTGATTGCAGGGGCTTCATTCTGCTCCCTGTCTTGCAGCTCAGGAAGAACCATGCTATAAGCTTCAAAGTTTCATGTGCTTATAATGTAAAAATTACTTTTATTGTATCACTTTATTATTTATGTCACTTAAAACTGAAATATTCTTGCTTGGCTTCATCCATGTAACGAATATCCTTGGACTACTTGAGGCAAATCACATCAGACATTTGGATTACTCAATAGAGCTAAGGAGGGGAAATATATCTTTGTAGCTCATGTAATTTTGTTTAGCAGCCAAGAATATTTTTAGAATACAGAAGGAAAAACACCAGACAGGAAAAAACTTGCAAAGGAACCCCAGAAAATATATCAGAAATAGAGCAGATAAATGCAAAAAACAATCATCTTAGGAGGGCCAGATAAACGTTCAAACTGTTATGTTCCGTACTGTCCTAGTATTAATAAGAAGACAGCAAGATACAGGTGTAAAAACCTTAAATTATGAAGAACAATATTTGATACTGGTGCAACCTTGGTTGCCTCTATTTTAGCACCTGACAAGCCTGGTGTTGAAAGAAATATTAGAGATCTACTTGAACAAGCAACAGGAGAGAGAGAGAATACAGAATTGGACCATGACTGTGACCACTGAGAAAGTAGTCAGGGTAGGTCTTCTACTAGAATGGCACACAGAATTACAGAGAAACTGTGTATACTGCTGGAGAAACACATCCTTCTCACAATAATAACCAAATTACAGTAGAAGCAAGCTGGAGAGAAAATAAAACAGTAATAATGGACCAGGAGAAAGAAGCACAGTGGATGAAGAATTACTCCAAGCTCCATGAATGTGAATCAGTGAATCAGTCCTCAGGAAAGGCAGAGAAAACCCTGATGGACATTGTAGATATGTGCTGGGCTAGGAAGACTCAAGAGTCACGACATAAGATTACGGAACTAACAGAAACTGAACAAGATATTCTTCCATGCCAATAAAACAATGAGACACAGCTGGCACAAAATGATTAATAATTTCTATCAAAAACCCAGTGGTGATTACAGCTTTACTGCAGCTTTACAGTGCAGAGGCATGGAGGAATATTCCTAAGGTGTTGTCAAGGTAACTTGCAAGTACGTAGGTGTGCAGTTCTGCTGGTGTTTATATCAAATAAGGAAGAATTAAAGAAATGAGAGCCAACATGTGCAGAATCTATGTTTCCTTACAACTGAAAAAGATAAGACTTACAGCTCGTGATTAGGAAAAGCTGGAGTAAATGTTAGGAAGAAATGTATGCTAGAGCTCATTAATTCTACAGAGATGGAGTCTCCTCCCATGTTTAAGACCAACAGACTAGGAATTAGGGCACAGACTGTAGAAACCAGGCTACCTTCAGACACAATTGTAACATACTGTGAAAGGACTGACTGCTTCTTTAACTCCCTAAGTGCTACATACACGTCTTGTGGTCAAGTCCTTGGCATCAGTACTCATGCTACGCACTACATAATTTTTAAATTTATTTATTATTTAAAATAATGTTTCTGAATTATTATTTGAATCACAGTTCCTTGCCAACTACAACACCCACAAGCCTGGACACATTCCTGTGTGACCTACTGTAGATGATCCTGCTCTGGCAGGAGGGTTGGACTAGATGATCTTTCGAGGTCCCTTCCAACCCCTGACATTCTGTGACTGTTATTTTTTTCATTCATGCTACCTTCTTGATCAATTACTTAAAAAAGGAATACAAATGAATTTTTACTTTGCAGAAGAGAGACAGAGAAGTAGAAGAAGGCGCAAGAGCACATACTTTGCACATACTGAGGATCCAACAAGATGTGACAACTTGTTCAGCTGTGACTAGCTCCTAGCACTGATCCATCCTTCAAAACAAGCTGCTTCTGGACTGCTTAAAGCCTCTTAAAGCCTCCCTCTCTTCTGTCCACCCTCCTTTTTTACAGGCCTGTAACACGCAGTGGCTCAGTCACAGAAAGCCCTGGGCTTCTCTCTCCCTGGCCCCCAAGGGCAGTTTGTCTCATCAGCATCCACCAGGACTGTGACTGATTAAGGACAAATTCTGCATTGCTTGGCCCTATATAAGGGGACAAAAAAAAATCTCACAATGATTCACAGTAAAATCTAAAAAAAGCAGTATAATGATGCTAAGCAAGCTAAAAAGATAAAAAGATAAGGACTCTTAAGGCTCTATTTTAAAGCCTACATACTGCTAAGTAACGCTAACTACAAAGCATCTGCAGCGCAATGAAGTTTGGAGAATACAATGAGATAATTCACTTTTTAATAAATCATACCTTTGTGAGTAGCTTTTGAACTCAGCAAAGACATATGATTTCCCACACATTTCTGGAACATTACAAACAGACGAAAATATAATCTTTTCAGTGAGCTCCTATTTACTGTGGGGTATTTTGTTCCTTAGTGGTCACTGTATTCTCCACCATTCCCTGTGTGCAGACGAGGTTTCCACATTTGACTCAAAGAGGGCTGATGCAGAATTAATTCAGCCACAGGCACGCAGGAGTAAGTTCTTACCAGGCTCAATGGTAACTGCGTCCACTCATGGAGAGCCATCTCCCATGTTCTTAGACCAGAGACATAACATATACGCTTAGACACAGTAATGTCATTTCAACTCACTGCTCTGACAGACAGTCACCAATTCAAGAGCCTTCTGTTATACCTTAGTTTTCCCCTACCTACCAGACAAAAGGGTGAGGTAGGCTGAATCCAGGCAATACTGTTCTAACACCTCCCAGATCCTTTCAGTTAGTCCCTACAGTTATGTTAAAATATATATGTGATGAAATACAGGCAGGGCACCATCTTTTCCAATCTGAAATTTTAGAATTATGTCTAAAAAAATAAACAGAAGATAATCCTGACTGAGCAGCAATTTGCACAGGGTTAATAAGCAAAATGGTTGCACCAGCAGGACCTTCCAAGACAAGCTGCTTCAATTTCAGGACTTCAGAACTATTTACAAACCACTACAGAATTCCAAATGCATTCTAGAGCCAGGGACAGATTAAAAAAAAAACAACACAACTGAATGTGTACTTTATTTAGGCCATAAATAAATGAACTGTTAAAACACTCAGAAATGGATTACAGGCAGCAACCAAATGCCTGGACCACATAAGGCAATCCAGCAGATCTGTTGCAAATCTCCTCCGGAAATGTCTAAATTTCAATTTAAAACTGAAATCCCCTTCAAGTCCTTCACAGATATTCATCTGAGAGTCTGTAAGCCCAAAGAACAAACATGTTGGGCAAAAAAGGAACTCAGGATCCTCGAGGACATCCTAACAAAAACATCTGATTGATTGCTGTCCTACTCCTTCAGCCACAATCACCCACAAATCCCGTCACGACTCACAGTCCCTTTCCAAATACAAATCCCTCTCCAAATACCGACACAGCTGAACTCTCCCCCAAATCAGACTTCAAAATCTTCAGGCACAATCAAGGTTTCGCAGAAGAGCCCTCTCCGTCACTCACTGTTGCCACATTTACTCAGACACTGCTCTCCTCTGAGATGGGAATTCCTCTGTGTTGCCTAAAAAATCCTTCAGGAGTGCAGAGATCACACAGAGCTGAGCCAGAGCAATGTCACTTGGATGTCCCAAAGACATCACGGCAGCACCCTTTCTCCTGGGGGATGCCGTGAGGCTGGACTGTGTATGAGCAATACCTTCAGGGCACACTGCAAAGCTGGTTTCAGTCACAGAGGGCTGCAAAGATTCTGGCTGAGTCTTGGTTTCTGACCAAAAAGCTTTGAAATGTTCTGAAGAAGAGGTCTGCTGGACAAACTCCCCCAGCACTGCAAAGTTAGGGGCAGCACCTGACAAAGAACCATGTTTATGGAAATGAAAATCCATCCAATGTGATTCAATCCCCTCAATCAGCACCTTAGCAAATCTGCTGGGACAAAACGTGAACCTGTTTGCTTTCACAGAATAAAGGCGCCATAAGTAAAGGGGAAGGGCTACAGGCAAGCCAGCCTCAGGTGCTGATCTGAGAAGGCGCTGGGATCACACAGAGGACAGAACTGGCTGAAACTCAAGATTTTCTGCAAGAAAAAAAGCATTTAAGAATAGCTTTTGTTCTGCCTAAGAATAAAATTGATTTTAAGAATATCCCGCACAATGAGAATTCTGAAATATTGTTTGAGAAACATTTAATAAAGCATTTTGCTCTGAATTCCTGAACAAAATCCCTGAGTGGCTCAGAAAAATGACAATGGCTAGCAATAAATTATACAAATATTTGAAAAAATTAGAGATAAGTGTTCTTTGTTACTTTCACCTGCACTAAAAAGACAATGTACACATCAGTTAATAATTTTCATTCAGCTTAATAGCTTATACTTTTTCAATATGACTACAAACTGTAACACGAATGCTTTTTTTTGCCCATGGGAAGAAACAAACTACAGAAAGCAAGCACAGATTCTCAGTGTTTGATTTTGCTTTTGCAAAACAGCCTACTTAGAAATCCCAAAGGAGATACTCTAGAATCAATTGCATTAAATTATTTTCTTGGAGTCCAACAGCAAATCAGAACACAAACGAAGCACAAAGAAAGCCATGTTTCCCTTACAAAAATAAGCACATATTACTAAAAAGGCAATTTGCAGATAATACTTTAAGTTGAAGTTTGAAAATTATTTTAAACAATTCAACATTTAGGATCCAAAACACTCTCACTTGTTATGGTCTTTGGTTTTAAAGTGAAATCAGAATTAAGATCTACTAGGTCTGTTTCATATTTCTTTCCGACTCTAGTCTGTTCCCATGATCCCAATTATCCAGGACTTCAGCCATCAGGGCAGCACAGGCTCCATCATGACTGAAGATCTGCATCATCAGTGAGAAGAGATCTTTATTTTTTAGCACTTTCCACACAGCTGAGGTTGTGCTTACCAACCTTTTCACTTGGCTGTACAGATCACAGATTGAAAATGAGAGAAACAGGGTCAAAATTCAGGTAATGAGAAAAAAAGTATCGCCTTGAGCAATCCCATACCTTTGCGGTATATAAAACATGTGCTGCGGAGGGGGTTTGTAGAGAACTCCTTCATACACAGGCCATAAACCACTTAAAATTCTGAAGAGCGAACTCTTTCCACAGCCATTGGGTCCAGTGATTAAAAGATTCATCCCCTCCTGGACCTACAATATCAATGAAAACACAAAGATGTCACTATGCAGTGTGTGTGGCACAAGATACTCTAAGACCCTTAGACAGAGTTACATAAGAATTTATATCAAATTATCAACTCATTTCATTAATTATCTGCACATATTTATGTAACTATTCTGGAAACAGTGGAATTACATACAGTATAAGGGCTGAAATAATGAAGATAATTTCTATAATGCTTGAGTATCTCTATAACCTACACTGATTAGATCACGTGCCAATACACCACAGTCTGGATCAGTTATTCTTACACAGATGAGGTCCAAAGGTGTTCAGAGCATACAGAGCAGTGTTGTTAATACAGGCTGATCGAATGATTTGGAAAATTTACTTCACATTGCCTTTTCCCACTTAATTACCAGTGTTATTTTGGCTGTGATGCACTTGTTTTTACTCATTTGAATACTACCTTGTGCACATACAAGTGCATGTTTACACATTATTACAATGTCATTGTCTATGCTTTATATAAATATATTGACTACATTTTCTGGTTTTGTCTCTTGAGGCAAATGAATAAATGTAACTGTCTCTTTGACCACGAAGTTGTAATTTTACAAATCTGAAACTCCTCCACTGAAGCCACTGCAAGTTTTGCAATAGCTAGGACCCTGTCCTCCTAGTTGCTAACTCCTATACCAAAAAAGTGGCAAATGGAACATTCTGCTTTGCCTAAATTAAAGGACCTGCTTGAACTATTCATGTTAGTGTTCCGACAACTTCAACTATTTTTTAACATAATAATATCTGCACTGGAACATAAGATCAGGACATATATGGGAGCAATTCAGTAAAGGTCATCCATTAAAGCTGTGAGCACGTACTGAGTGGTATCGGGAATAGCTTTTCAAAAACAGTACAAGGTTTTACTATGTGGTTGGGCTTGTATACTATGCTGTCAAATATTAGTACTGCTCTTTGTGGTGATCAGGCAAAACTAGAGTCAGTTTTTTCACTGTTGCTGTGAACCCAGACTTTTAAAGGAGCCTATGTGAGTAAAACATCCCAATTTCATCGAAATTAAGTAAAGACAGATGCAGACTCCCATATACACCTTTGAAAATCTCAGGTCATTTTTTCACCTGGCAACAGCACCAGAAATCCTCTCTTCTGTTTTCTTTGCAGGATAAACTACGTATGTCTGCCTCTATTGAGCTACTATGCCTACCTTTCTGGACTTCCCCTTTTATCCATATGCTCCTCCAAGTACTTAACATAAGGTACATGAATTCTGTGCTGTTTATATTAATGTGATGACAACAATCAGAAGATTCTTGCATATCATCTTACTTGGAAGTTTAGTCTGGAAACCACCACATCGCCATTCGGAGTAATAATAGGAACATTTTCACAAATAATTCCATTATCAACATCAATAACTTTCCCTAAAAAGACAAAGAGTAACAGTAATTAGTTTGTGAGATCTTCCATTAAGCAATGATGCGTGACACTCTCAGCGTGCATGGCTGAGAGGTATAAATTGGCGAGTTTCAAACAACTATTTTACGTGCTCCACGTTCCTCTAGTGGAAAAACAGGATAATGAATCTTAGCTTGTCAGAAACACACTGTCAGCAGCAGCCAAGAGTGTGCAATGAATCCTAAATTCAATCACAAATGTAATGCACAGTGTGCATCATAAATATATAATGCACTATAAAGGCATGTTTATTCACATTCTATCTGTATTTACGGTATTTTGTTTTAAACAGTCAGTCAGTATTAACCAGTAAAAAAGTTCAAAGACCACCATAGCCACAGGCAGACGAGTTTATCTTCTCTTGAGAATTTAATTAGAAAATGGAATCTACTTTCACTACCAGTTCTGAAATGTGGAGCCCAGTTCAGTCTCCTCCAGCAACGAGAGCAAAGGAGAAAACATCTAATGGCTCGCTTCCATCTCTTTTCGAAGCCACAGACACTGTAAATGTGTTTTGTAAGAATTCGTGGAAACCCATATAACATTTCACTCCAACACTTTCACTATTTGGATTTCTGGCAAGTTTAAGTATACAATCTCAACTAGACATTTGGATACTTTGAAACACAAGGACTTTGAAATAAATTCTTCTGGAAACAGTAAAAAAAAGAAATCAACTCTAACTTCTCAGTTGCCTGTTAATGGGCTTCTCTAACAGAACCCAAACGGTTGGGCTTCTAGACAAATATCAGAAATAACGTTTACAGATAAGATGCAAAGGAAAGAGAATCACAGACTCACAGAACCATAGACTACCAGGCTGGAAGGGACCTCGAGGATCACCTGGTCCAACCTTTCTTGGCAAGAGCACAGTTTAGACAAGATGGCCCAGCACGCGTCCAGCTGGATCTTCAAAGTGTCCAATGTTGGGGAAACCCCAGGGAACGTCGCTGGGGAGATCATTCCAATGGCTGATTGTTGTCATTGTGATAAAATTTCCCTCTTGTGTCCAATCAGAATCTTAAGAGATCTCTCTTTGTATTAGAAGGCTGCTTATGTTATAACTTACACTGATCTAACAAACAAAAATTGAACTAAGGAAAATTTGAGCTTATTACAAAAGGATCTGGTAGCATTTCCTTCAGTTAAGGTTAGTTTTACAGCTTCTGTTAAGAGGTTCTTTATTCAACTGCTTACGACTTTGTCAAACTCTAACAATATGGACACAAAATTTCGGTGCCATGTATCAGCTCAAGCATTCTTTTTATCCTAAAATAAGTTTTATTTAAAACAGTTCTGTAGCATCCAGCATGAGATTATGGAAAACGCAAGTGTTTTGCTGTTAAAAATATTTACTCGGACACAGTGGAGAAATTCTAGTTAAAATAAATCTATGACAAAAAATAGTAGCTAAGTAAGTATTAAGTAAACTTAAGTCTCATTTACTAACTTCAGTGTTTGCTTGTAACTTTAGCATGCTTTTAAAGCAGATTTGTGTGCAATCAGAAACACAATTTGACAGTATTTGTACAAAATTCTATTTCAACTCTAAAATTCTGAATTATGAGATAAACTATACGTAAGACAATATTATTATCTGTTAAAAGTATTCCAGTTTTCTTATCTTCACAGTGCTGTTACTAACAACAGTAAATGCAAGTCAGAAAACAGACATCCTTAGTTACCTAAGCTTATATTGGATGCTTCAAAAGGAATTAAGTATGTGTTCAAAGAGCCTTTGGGGCATTTTTCTTTTCTAGCAATGTAGGCACATATACGTATGTGAGCACACGTACTTTTATTCACATACAAATCCACTCTGGCAGGAGGGAGTAAAAAACAGTACTACAATGGCACTTGTCATAAAATGTGTGGAGCCTGTGGCCTAGATTCATCTGGCCTAAATTCTACTTAAGTCCTTGTGCACAATGCTTGGTCTTGGCCAGCTGCCTCTGAGAGCCTACAACCACTCAGGAGCAAACACTCGTCACCACTACTTAGGAGGAATTCAGGTTGGATGAAATGTGTGACTGTAGCGGAATCAAATCTTGGGAAAAGGCTGCAGAGAAAAAAGGAAGTGGAGTATAATTATACTAGAGCAAAAGGGAGCATGAACAGTATGCTTGCATATCTAAGCTGTATTTGGCTTTGTTTTTAAAACACAGTTGTCTAAAAAGAGCCCCCGAATTACTTTGGTGCTCCAAGAACTACAAACCTTTTCTGTTGTACAGACAAAATGTAAGTTATAAAATGCCATTTCTTTACATGTCAGCCAAATATTACCAAGATCTACAACATCTGCTGGAGAAAAGAAGACTCCAGGAGGACCTTATAACTGCCTCCCACTACCTGAAAGGAACCTACAGGAAGGCTGGGGAGGGACTTTTTACAGGAGTGTCCAGCAATAGGACAAGATGAAATGGATTTAAATTGAAGGAGAATAGGTTTAGATTGGATCTTAGGAAGAAATTCTTCAGTACGAGGCTGGTAAGCATCTAGAGCAGATTTCCCAGAGAGGTTGTGGATGCCCCCTCCCTGGAGATGTTCAAGACCAGGCTGGGTGAGGCCTTGAGCAATCTGGTCTAGTTAAGGGTAGCCCTGCCTGTGGCAGGGGAGTTGGATCAGATGATCTCTAAGGTCCATTCCAACCTAAGACATGCTGTGATTCCAAGATTAAGACATCAGCTGTTTCCACAGCTATCCACCATGCTGCATCAGACTGTTTGTTATGAAGAACCTTGTCAGAAGACCTTGGAGAAATCCGTGCTGAAGGGCAGCACTGTTGCAATTGATGAAAGAAGTTATTTCATAAAGAACACTTTGCTGCTTTCAACTCTATCGAGATTTAAGTTTTCAGAAGCCAAAGGAAGGGAATGAGGCTTTTCAATACCACAGAGGGGAGACGCAGAAGTGGTCTGTTGGGAAAATTGAGAAAAGCCCATTGCAAAAGTTGACCTTAAGTACCTCAGCGAGAATCTGGGTGCAAGAGGAAGAGAGCGGTGGCACAGAATTGATCACAGTAAGAAATGATGTAAACAGAAAATGCTTTGGGGAGGGTGGAGAAAGAAAGACAGTGGCACAAGAAAGATATAGGATAGGGATAAGGCATCTATTGATCAGATCATTTGGGAGGTAAGGGTTAGGGTACAGTCAGCCCATTTTCAATTGAAAACTCCCACTGAACTATGAAAAACTGAGCAAAGGTTGATTTTTAGTCACAGAAAACAAAACAGTGTTTTTGTCAAAAAGTGTTTGAAGGTCAAAATGTTGCAGTCTCAATTTTCTGAAAAAAATGAAGTGTTCATGGAAAGCACTGTCCATACAAGAATAGTAACATCAACACAACAGTCTAGTGGAAACGCCTTTTTCATTTAAAGCTTTTTACAGAAAATATTTGAGCAATTTTGTGTATTAGACAGCCTGCAAAATAGCAGGAGGTTGAAAGAGAAGACAACATGGTCTCTGAGGTATTAAGGCCGAGACGCCGATTTGTTGTAGAAACAAAACCTCTGTTTGCCTCGTGTCCCACTGCACCGATGCCACACACAGGGAAATACATACAAGTAGGAATTAATTACCTTTGATTTCTAAGGGCCCACCGATGTGGAATTCTGCTTTACCTCCATTCTTGCTATTGTTTTCAGACACTTGAGTGACAGCAGTTCTTTTGTAGATGCCTCTCTTCACCTCATCAAAGACTGAAAACATGTTGTAGACACGGGCGGTGTAGCCTGCGAGCTCAGTAACCTGAGAAACAACAAATACCTCATTTTAGTTCTACTTCACAAATTCTACAAACAAAATGTTTGGTCAAAGATTCATGAAAAACATTTCCAGCTATTCTGAGTCTGTGATTGTCAAATGCTATTCTGGAAGGATCAACGATGAGTCTTTTGACGCCTAGGAATTTTCATTCCTTGAGATTCTGTGCTAACTCATGTGCCACCCACAGCTCCGACCAGCCAGCGGACAGATTTCAGCCAAATGTAAGTTATGATAGGTCCAGTAAATGAAGATCTTGCAGAGACTGCTCTTTTCCATGGATCAGTAGTCTTCAACAAACAGAAAACAGCTATTAGCGTATCTGAAAACAGAAAGTCCATCACACAAGAGAAAAACACAATCTCTACATCTGACAGCAAAATGCATGCCCACAGAAGTGAGAAAAACAGGCATCTATAATTATTTATGTTTACTTCCCTATATTCCTCAAAACTCCTTCGGGAAAGGTGTGTTTTTCTGTGCAAAACAGGCAGCACTGGAGCATCCTAATATAAAATACAGTACAAAAAAGAAATTACTCTTCTGTCAACTGCATGCTAGAGTACCAGAGCTAAATCTGAGATCTTGGATTAGAATCAGGCGTTTTTAAGATGGTGAGGTCTCTTAAAAAGCTTTCTCCTTTTTTTGATGTCTTTTTGTCACACTAGTGAAGACAGAAACAACAGATCGCTGAACGTGATAACTTCTACTCATGGGCAGCGACATCACCAAGAGCTCCCAAAGATCTGCCTCCATCTGCTGGCAGCGAAAAATTAAACCCAAAGATCTTATTATAAAAGTTTTATCGAATAGTTTTAAAAGGATGAATTTTTATACTAAATGGAGACAGCAAGACAAGAATAGCAAGAATATGAGTTCAAGAGTATAAATTCATTAGCTTTCTGTGGATAAACACATACACCCCACGTTCACCTGCTATGGCACACATAATTCCAATATAAAATCTTCTACAAATTTCACTGTTTATGCCAGATTCAGAAGTGAATGCTAGTCCTGGTCACATGATCATCACTGTACTGGAGTTTAACAAGTACACAACGTCTCAAAAACCTCAGTTTAATCACTCAGTGTTTCAGCTCCACGTACACTGGTTTGCACTATTGGTAATTGCATTAAGAGCTGTGAAAAGCAGTGGGCTGGCACCACTTGAGGCAGTCGGTAGCACACGGGAGCTGTAACATCACTCTCCACACTGGAGTCTTTCCAGCAACTCCAGCGGGAGCTCGTGCCAGGACTGAGCGCTCTGCACAGCATCAGCGGTGACATGTGGTGGAGAGAATCCTGCATGTGATGCACAAAACTTGTTATCAACTGTGCCCCAGAAGAAACACAACTTGCAGTAAGTTTCTAAACCATGACTCTACGAACTGGCTCTGTCAAAATGGTAACCACTACCATCTGAACTACTGACCTGCAAAGAAAAGTTAAGCCCACCACATCCACACACTGATTTACAATGACTGGAAGGAGGCCGCTTTGGTGGATCAACTGGGCAAGAACTGGAACTTCACTACCACTTGAAGTGGATTGAAACACACTGTCCTTTGGAAGCTGCCTGAATCATGAAATGGGAATGACCATGAGGTTAAAGTACTGCAGTGTCTCTCAAAGACAGGAATAAATGCAATATTAAGATGGAAATTCGTAGAGCTGGATTTTGGTCTCATGCTGTCTGGATTAAAATCTCACCATGTTCTAAACAAAGTGAGTTTGTTCAGTTGTTCCTACCACTTTGTGGGTATTTTTGTTTCCAAAATATAAAACCATAATGTCTGTAAGTCCCCATTTACATTACATAAATGACTTAAATGTTGAAAATAAAATAGAAATTACACCAGTGTATAATAGGTTATCTGGCAGTACCTTTAGAGCAGAGGGCAAACAGAGGAACAGATAAAGGAGCAGAGGTCAAAATCACAGTCCATTAGATGAACTCATTTTGAAAAAAGCACAGACCCCAGCTTTTGTCAAGAGTCCATATCTGAAGGCACCAAACTACCTCTCCTCCTCCAATTTACAAAGCTGTATCTATCATGGTTGGATTCCAAATAAGAGAATCCATAGTGTTTGATTAGCTGCCTGCTAATGCATGCCTCCTTGTGCAGCACTGAGAAAAGAGGTCCCCACCAAAGGGACGAGCAAAAACCAATTAACAAATGCAGAACCAACATTCAGAAGGAAATGCTGAGAGGAATAACAGCATCGGCTCACTTTTCTTTTGCTTAACAGCCAAGAGCCAGAGAAATCCTCAAGAGAGGCCACAGACGAAAATCCAACTTTACTGGAATTTGGGTAAGGACCCAAAAAGCATCTCTGATGTGCCAGATGAACATCCCTGCCAGATGAACTACCTGAACTACTCTGCCAGATGATGTGCCAGATGAACTACCTGCTGCCCCAAGATGGATTTTTTTCCTGCAAAAATGTCTCTGCTTTGCAAAATTACTTACAATTGAACAGGTTCAAAAGATACTGAAAACAGCCTTACAGTTTAGGTGGCCAGGAAGTAAGGATTCACCTCAGTTTGTACTTCATACAAAACATGACCGGAAAACGTTGCCCAGAGAGGTGGTAGATGCCCCAATCCCTGGAGACATTCAAGGCCAGGTTGGACAGAGCAACCGGATCTACTTAAAGATGTCTCTGCTCACTGCAGGGAGGTTGGACTAGGTGACCTTTAAAGGTCCCTTTCAACTCAAACCCTTCTGTGATTCTATGGCACTTCCCACAGAAAAGTCCCAATACATTGCAGGCAGACAGCCTGAATTCAGGTCTGTGCTCCACACAGAGGAGGAATTTGAACCTTTACCATTCACATTCCAGGAACACCTATCACTCTCTGATGGCTCCTGAACAAGTATTAAAAATGACATTTACGTGTTGCACCATTCTGGCAGGTGCATACTTTAGACTCTTTGTGGACTTAACTCTAAAGATCAAACTACCAGTCCAAAGATCTCCATGGATTTAGTTGCAATAAAATTTGCCTTTTGACATTGCACTTTTTTATCTTTTATGCTTTGTATTAAATGTAAATTCTGTTTCACTTTTTTTCTCTTCTGTTTCATGCATGACAGATGTACAGTACCTCTTTGTATGAAGACATAATCCTTTCAATAGCATCTGCTCCAGAGATCAGCAAGTTTCGTGATGTAGTAAAAGCTTCTGTTCTTTCACTAACCATTGCTTGTTTCTGGCCATCTTCCAATTCTAAAAGTAGAAAAAGTTTTCTGTTTAAATATTCTTCGGAAAATAATCTCTACAAATTAAATTACAATTAGAATGTGAGCCATTACAGAGCGGCTTTTAAATTAAGAAACAGTTAACTCTACGAAGACAACCTTGTGCATGTAACTAGCATAGATAGCTTGGTAATAAAGAATAAGTAGGAGTATATAGAATTTTTCTTCTTATGCAAAACATCCTCCTCTTTTATACTGTCTGTCTACCTGGATAATTTTCCTTTTAATATATCATTATTCAACCTAAATTTTTCAGAATATGAAAAAAAATGAAACCTAAGCAATTATTTGAAAAGATTTTAAATATAATTTTTACTGCTTTTGCACTCAGTCATTTTCAGCCTCACTTATTTACTGACCTCATGTAGAAGGAAACATATTGATGGAAATCTGGCAACATGATTATATTTATATAAGAAAGCAACAAGCTCTTTTATTATCAAAGGCATGGCTTAAGTAGGCTACCTCTCTTTCACAACAGTTTGTCTCTTCATTTCACCTCAGAATAAAGTTGTGATGCTTTGTTTATGCCCCCATATCCTACTAACAAGAAAACTCTTGCTCCAAAGAAAGAGTTGTCTCATAGGAGCATGTCAGCAATATCAGGCAAGGAGAAAACAGCAGCGAAAATTACAGAACATATGTTTATTTTTAACATATCTACATATACACTTGCTACCATGTGACTTATAAGCATAGACAAGTTGCAAGGTCTGCTTCTTGAAAGAATCAAGCTTTAAAAAGAAGTAGCTAAACATTTTAAGACTAAATGTTGTTTCAGTGCTAATCGTTGCATCTACAAAAAAGAAGAAAACAATGTGTTGGCTCTTAAAGAATTTTCTTACACAAGATTTAGAATGAAAGGTCTCAAGAGTTTTCTGCACCACATAACTTTACATATATCTTTATATATTGCTTAAGTCTATTGCAGAGCAGGGTTTGCAGATTATTTATTTATTTTTCTTAAGTTTGTAAAGTTTTTTTACAGCTAAGCTGCTGTAAGCCATCAAGCTAGGCAGGGTATTTGGTGGATCCAGTGTGGCAACTCCTGTATTAGCAACTGTTCTTAACATCCTCTGTGATGTTTGCACAGTGCTGACGGTCAAGAAAATCTGCGAGGAATTCCCTGCAGGTGTTATGCAACTGTAAATTTTATGAGCTAAGTGAAGCAATGCAAAAGTCTATCAAACTATTCTTTTATTTGCTAACTTTCTCGCCTCCCTGATGTGATCAGATTCTAGAAATCTGGCGTCTAGAAATCTACATGCAGTATCAAAGCCAGACGTATCTTTCTGCCTCTATTAGTTAAATCTAAATGTTATTTTTTCTTTCATTTACATATCCATATAGGTATCCATACATAATTACATCTGAATCATGGAAATACACTACGGATAATTTAGGAAAAACTTTTTTTAAACTCTAACATCATAGTTCTGCATATATATACACACACACCATCTATATGTTATAAAAAGCATGAGGCCAGAAGGAATAACAATTTTAATTGAAACATACATTCCAATTTTTTAGTTTAAATTATAGAACATCAGTACAGTGTCCACTAGTTGCATGCAATCTAGCCACCTGAGACACACAAGGCATGATTCTTTTCTTAAAAAAAAAAGGAAGAAAATCTCTTGAAAGGGAAGACATTACAAAATTGTTGCTCATGTAGTTCTCATTTATTTTTAAAAGTCACTTCCACTCCAAGAAGAATAAACTTAGGCGACAGGGAGCATTCAGTTAATTCATTAATGAAAACTAAAGAGAAATTTGTTTGTTACTTCTCAGAGAAACAGTTTTTGCTGATCTTCTTGGGATTATAGCTCATGCAGCCCATGCTAGGTAGAACCACCAGTTATATCATTTAGGAATCAGGTATGGTTTAACTACACTAATGTGGCACTGCTCCTGTATATAAACACAGAATTTACTGACAGCTGCTTCCAGCACCCAGGCTAGCTCATCTAGCAAGAGTTAAGAGATGTCTACAAACCACTGGATCAGTCATTTTAAGGGTATTTGAATAATTAAAATTATATACAATTTATGAGCATTTCAGTGCAGCAAAACAGAAGCCCTTATATTATGTGCCTAATCCACCAGAGCTACTGTTCTTGAATTTTCCATCTAAAACAATTTTCATATAGCTGATCTCCTGTGTTTGAAGAAGTGGTACATTGTAACAGTGCAGACAGACTGTCTCTGTGTCACACAGAATCTAACATTTCCCTTCTCATCTTCATTTATGTAATTGATCGTCCTACTGGTTTTCTAAACAAAGATAAGTATTCACTGTATCTAGAGAAATCAAAGTCTCCCTTCCAAAAATAAACATCACAAACTTATGAGAGATGTGACATTTGGAACACCAAGGGTTTCATACTAAAAGAATGAGAAATGTTATCAAATTGGAATTTTGGCTTTGCCAGTTAATTTCTCCCCTGAAATACAAAACAGAATTAGCTAATTTCCGTCAGAAATATCACTATCTTAGAAGTTTCTTTTTTCTTTTTCTTGCAGGATTTTTTTTTCTTTTACTTCCCCGAAGAAGTGTACAAAATCTCCTGCTCTATACCTTTCGTCTCAGGTTTGGTCATGGTACCAGTTTTGTGATACTCCTGATTGTGGCGATTTCTCCTAAAGTAATAAACTCACCATCTCTTCCTTCGGATATGAACAAACTTGCATTCGACCTGCTGAGGCACAAAGCACTGTTTTCCCAAGCAAGTCAATGGTTAAGATTAGGCCTGCTTGATTCTTTGAATACCTGTTACACTTTGAACTGGGCTTGACAGCATTGATTTGTCAGTATTATGTTTGCAATCCATCATCACAGTACGCCTTGGGTCTCCACTGTAAGCCCCGTGCCCTAAGTTTAGGTTGCTGGTGACAAATATTCTTCTGCTTTACGACATGAGCCATCGCTGCGTCTTTTCTCTTCTCCCATATTTGAAAAGATTTTATCAGAAGAACACTCATGAGTAACAGGAAAGTTAAGTAGTTTAGCATGAATATGAGTGTTTTTTTAATTTATGCCATAATACCAAGGAGATATTTACAATATTTCTTGACTGTACTCATTCCTGTCTTAGCAGAGAGACTCTTAGCACTTTTTCTGTTGTGCTGATGACCTTCACGGTGAGGTGAAATGGCTTTGTACAAACTCTTCTGTCAGGAATAGGACCTCTGGATATTTTTGAAGTTTTGAAGACCGGCCAGGGTCTTGATATAGTGCCCTCCTGAGCCACGTGATGGGCAGCGGCACAGGCAGCCAAACCCCCAGCCATGGACTGACACAACCACAAATAAACTACAGCATGGGGAGGGCTGCACCAAGTCATCTGGCTGGTCAAACCAAGCTTGTCTAGGTGGACAGCCCAGATTTGGAATATAACTACCAAGACCTGCATGGAAAAGAATTCACTCATTCCTCATTAAACGAACCCAATTAGAACAGATCCCTCTGTAGACATTGCAAGATTTGTGCTTAAAGAATCCTACGGAATTTATAACATGGCTCTAATTGTGCATAAGGATACTCATCAAGGCAAATTTCCCTGCTTCCTTTCACTACCTCCCCTTTCTTTCTGACTTTTTTCTTTTTTTTAACAGCATCTACAATAACAACACAACTTGAGTCTCATTTCACTTCCTGTGAAGTAGTCATAGGATGTCAAAAATTACACTATCAAAGTCTGGAATCTGAACTTCAACTTGTCCCAGGGAGTCTCAGAAAAACAGCGGTTCATAACAGGTCAACACGTAAGAGAATAATTACCTATAATTACATTATGGTTTATGGAAGGAGGAGATAAGCACTCTAGGAAAGTTAACAGTATCACTCTGTAAAGTAGTGGGTGTTGCTACTAAAACCAGCCTGACATCCCAGCAGTAGCCAGTGGAAAAGGACTGCAATTATCAGTATAATCTCATGTGACACAAGGATCCTCTAAATCCTGAATTTGTGTTGTTTATCAGGCTTATCATCAAAGTTAGATCTTCTGCGCTGCTCTTTCCTCAGCTGACTTGCTCTGCTTGAAAGTTATGCACAAGACATGGACATTGTAATAAAGCTTGTGAATAATAAATAAATATGAATGGCATTCAGGGGAAGTACAATCTTTTGAGGATGTAACCTTAAAGAACCATTTTGAAATTAAGTAAAAAAAAAACAGCATTACCGCCATCTGCAAATCCTGTTGCGGTGATGATGGGCACAGCAACCATAATCATACCACAGCTACTCCAGACATACTTCATCAGGAACTGCTCTATCATGATGTACCATAAACGTTTGGACAAAATGAGATTCATCTGATCTGCCAAAGCCTTGTAGCTTTTTTGCAGTTGCTTCATTTCTACCTACAGTTAAAAAATAAAACATTTACACAATGCAACAAAGATGCACAAGTCATACAAGACCCATCCACATACGTGCATGAAATAATGGGCCCTTAGAGCTGCGACTTCTGAGTCACACCTGCTGCGTGGTACTTTTATTTTCACAGTGCTGCAGTCTCCCAGCAAAAACGTACAGCTTCATGCAAGCCAGTGGACCTGGTTCCTATTTACACCATCATCCCTCGATAGCACACTGGCAGGTTTCCAGCTCTTTTAAGATCTCTGACATATACAAGAACATACAAGGCAGTCGTAATAGCTGATTCTAACAACGCAAATAAGATTGATTCCACATCCTTTTGATAAGGCTGCAGCTGTAGAGTCTCACAGCACCTGAAACTCCTCATATTGGAAAGCGTTTGGGGATCAATTATCTCCGATGACTTAAAGTTGCAAAGGTGATCCCTGAGGCGCAAAGCTGTTTGTTTTTGCAGGCAGTCTGGAGGAAACGAGAACCACCTCAAGAGGTTTAACAAGCCAAAGACAGTTGCAAGCCAATATGACATATACTGCATTCAGTTCAAGCCATTGTATTTGGGAATTGAAAAATGTTTAATTCGGCTGCACTTAAAACATTACTATAGGCAGCTTTTGAGAATGATTGCTTCTATCAAAATAAACAATGTACATTATATAATCATTTCTAGGACTGAAAGAGTAATAGTTTGGGCTGGTTTATAGCTTTCATTTTCACCTTACATGAAACAACTCTTTTTTTCCAAATTGTGTTTGAAAGGTGTTAAAGCCAAAATTCACTTATAAACATATAAAGAGTTCCTTTAATAAGGTGGCTTTAAAACAAGCCATTAGTTTATGTAACTGTGACTGCTGAAGTACTGTACTTAAGCTATTTTAAGACTCTGATGACTACATCTTTGCTTAGCTATGTAAAAGAGTGTCAAAGGTTGTAGTGCTTTCTGTGCTATCACAGAGTTTTCCCCTAGACTTTCTGGTGTGCCCTCGTTTCTATTTCTGCAGCATCAAATCTGGTGGTTCATAAACACGGGTAAAAAAAAAAAAAAAAGCCTGGAAATGTTAAGCAGAATGGACTGGGGCAGCGGGAAATGACAATAACGGAGATTAGCTCTAGAAAAGCATAGGATCCAGCTGCAAAACAGGAACATTGTCAGAGCACAGGGGAACTACGGTCAGCTTCCCCCAGACACCGCCTGTGAGACGGCGCTTTCCTAAGAAACGGGAAGTGCTCGCTGTGAACAGGTTTAAATGTCAGAGGGACCCAAAGCGCTTGGGGAGGGCAGCAGGGGGAAGAGTGGGTCGGCTCTGGCACCGTAAAAGTGGCCCCACTGCCCTTCCATTTCCCTCCTCCTTACCTTGTGCCCTCGGTAAAAGGCGATCTCTTCCACGTTGGCAATGATGCGTGAATGCATGAAGCGCAGGTAGCCCTTCTTGTGAGCCTCCTCAGCCACCAGCTTGCCAAACTTGGGCGAGCAGGCTTTGAGCACGCGTGCCGTTGCGTAGACGACAAGCCCGGCCAGGACCGTGGGCCCGATGGGGTTGGCGCCCCGGGATCGCGCCGTGCGGATGAGGGTGTAGGAGGTGAGCATGACGTCCAGGATGGGCTTGGTTAGGTTGGAGTAGAGATGTGCCACAGACTGCGAGAACATCATGATGTCTTCGGTGAG